>NC_137612.1:48354553-48387053 GCF_963280865.1 Gymnoscopelus braueri | reverse complement strand
CTAAACTCAATGAATGTCCTAACTGCAGAGTAACGGCCGATCTACACCAGACTTTTCAAAGCGCGCGTATGCGTGGCGCATAGAGCGCGTTTGTTTAAATCCAATTGATATCAATGATAGCGGCTACACCAGGTGCGCGGATACGCGAGTCCTGCATATGCAGGCTTTAAAATAGGACTGGATCTAAAAGTGCGTGTGTGCGTGTGTGCGTATATGCGCGTGTGTGCGAAAAAAGTCTGGTGTGTTTCAGCTCTAAACTGCTATGAAAACCAGTGGTGGAAGAAAAAAAATTTTTTTGTTTGTACTTTTGGAGTATATATACCTAAGGTAATAGAATCTGAACGGTCCTAGAACCGAGTGACAATTACAAAACGTGGTCCCAGATCTGGTCTCGGACGGATCTCGGGTACTGATGGGTATGTTCAGTTCAGTTGGACTTGTGAATTACCACGATGAAATGAAAAAGGCAAATGCAAGAGAGAAATGTAAACTGCGCACAAGTGTCACAAACACACACGCGCACACACACAGCACATGTTTCCGATGAGTGTCGCTTCCGTGCGTGCACATGCACACTGTCCATGACCATAAATGGCATGATCCTCTTCTTCAGTAACATCCAAATGAACAAAAAGTCCTGTTCCTCCAGCCTGCAGATGGTGCTATGGCCTCTAGTGAAAATCCAGCTTTCTGTGCATGGCTTGTTTTCTTTTCTTTCTGTTACGTCTTCCCTCTGACGTCCAATCTAATGCATTAATATAAAACACTATTTCCCGTGATCCCCCTGGTCCCAACAAACGTGGAAGTAGTGTAGGCCTATCTGCCTGTGGCACATCCTTGTTACAACTTTTGATGACATCACCAGAGACATATTTTTTTTATGCTGAAATCTTAACAAGTCTTTGAATCTGGTTTTGAATCTTATAATGGCTCTTCTTTGAAGAAGTGGAAAGAAAAGACATTGTACTGTAATGACTCCACCCATTTTCTACTTTATCTTCATGTAATTGGTCCTCACTAATGTTTACTATAAGATGTCACCATTTCTGTCTACTCACTCTGTGTCTCATTGGTGGGCTGTGGACAGTTCAGAAACCTGCCTGCCATTTTTGTAATTTCTTAAACATTATGAAAGTGTGTGTGGGTTTCATGAATAGCTTGCGACTGGAAAGTTAGCATGCTGAAATTGAAGGCATTGATCTAGCATTAACTTAAAAGAAGAAGAAGAAGAAGAAGAAGAAGAAGAAGAAGAGGAATGATGTCACTGCTAGGCAGGTTTCTGAACTGTCCACATCCCACCAATGACACACAGAGTGAGTAGACAAAAATTGTGACATCTTATAATGAGCATTAGTACTGCACACTGGGCAAGACTTAGCCGGTTGAGTGTCTAAGGAAATGACGTTGACGCTTTACAAATTCTCCGTGAATGAAACGAGTGTTATGGTTGGCCGAAAAATATAATTTCCGGGGGAAATACGTACGACGGAAGTCCCACCCCTATAGACACTCTCTGCATTAGGTCGTGACCAGGCTTTTCTCTTCGCAGATGAGTAAGGCTGGGAACGAGGCTAGCATTAGTGAGGACCAATTATAAGAAGATAAGTTGAAGATGGGTGATCAGAAAGAAACCTGCATACCTGATATGACCTGTTTATTCAAATCAGTCAGATGCCGTTTAAAAATAATTTAGACAAACACATGAAAACTAGGACTCTGTTCTAAATCATACTGTGTCACTTTTTCTATTTAACAAGTTATTTTTTTCATCTTTCACTGGTATACGATAACCATTCCACATAAACGTGTTTTTGAGTGTCTGCCACAGACACTTGCGTCAAAATGACGTAGGCACCAGACATTTATTTAGTTATGCATTTTGCAGTTAATAAATGCGTTGAGCTTGTACATCGGCTATCTTTTGCAAAGAGATTTGGTGTAGTAGATGGTCCAAGTACAGTTGTAACTCAGGTCCATTTTTACTAAGAATAGAGGGTTTAAGTGGTTAAGACTTGAAGACTCCACAGCAGATTGAAGGACTTGTTGAAAGTGTTTTTCTTTACACAGCAGATATGGTCTGGAGATGTTGATATATACCGTTGCTGTCAGGCAGAAACCTTGTATCTCCATATTTCAACCCATGTGTTTTCGTAAATTAATGCTGTGCTATTTTAGAAATTTCTTAAACATTATGAAAGTGTGTGTGTGGGTTTCATGAATAGCGTGTGACTAAAAAATATTCCATTTCCTGACAAGTAACAGTTTTAGACATACACGGTTTCCAACTGACAGCAACGGCATACTTTTACAGTGTACTTATGGTCTGGAGATGCAGATAATACAGTATTTTTTTTTTCTTCTTTTTTTTTTTTTTTTTTACAGTGTATGGATGGAAATGTAAGCATTCTGCATGGTGAAACTAGAGCCCAGAACCCTGACCTTGGAGTGCGTGTCTCTCTGTGTGTGTGTGTGTGTGTGTGTGTGTGTGTGTGTGTGTGTGTGTGTGTGTGTGTGTGTGTGTGTGTGTGTGTGTGTGTGTGTGTGTGTGTGTTACAGGTCTAGTGTGTGCTGTACAATGTTGTTATTGTCCTCCACCACAAGGGGGCTTCGGCTGATTACCAGCTCCAGTCTGTCTCCTGCCTCCGTTATGAGAGGGACCGCCAGACAACAGTCAAAGTCCCTGGTGCGAACATGATTCACCTGGAGAGATAGAGAGAGAGAGAGAGAGAGAGAGAGAGAGAGAGAGAGAATGGAGGTTTTATCACACTGTCAGAGCTGTTATGAGACTTCACGTCTGCTATACAATTACAATACCAGTGGTTCTCAACCGTTTAATTTCAAGGACCACCATAACTCTGAGAGTGTAAGGGTAATGAACCGTAAGGGTCCATTTGGTGCCATTTGTACACTCTCAGAGTTACAGACCTGTAAGGGTCCATTTGGGGACTGTTAAGAGGGAATCGTTAAGGAACCGGGATCGTTAAAAAGGATCCCAACTCTAGTCATGAAGGTACAACCAGTGAAACAATCCTGTCAGCTGTGTACACCTCTAGCACATTTAAAACCATTTGAAAAATACTACACTTGAAAGTCTAGTACGTGGCCGTCAAATCTAGATTTATATTGCGCTGATCAGAGCAATGGTCACAGAGTTATGGCCATTTGAAGTGTTAGACACTGCTGTAACACTGCTTTAGTGCCCCATATGTGTACAATCTAGGTTTTTGGTGTGACTGTTGTCATACCAGACCCCTGAACAGATTTTGTGCCATGTTTTGTGCGGTTCGGAGCAATGATGCGTCTTGCATGTCTAGATGTTATGTTTGTGACGTCCACCCATTTTGATATGGTATATATGATATAGGAATAACACTGGGTTTGTTCATGTGGTCTGTGTGTGCGTGTGTGTGTGTGTGTGTGTGTGTGTGTGTGTGTGTGTGTGTGTGTGTGTGTGTGTGTGTGTGTGTGTGTCTGTGTCTGTGTCTGTGTGTGTGTGTGTGTGTGTGTGTGTGTGTGTGTACCTGTAGGATGCGGTCGTATGGTTCGAGCCCAGCGCGGTGGGCGGGTCCGTCTGTTCTGATCATGTTCACATAAACTCCTTTCTCCAAGAAGCCGTCTGACACACTGAACCCAAACTCCTCACTCTCTGTGTCCTTCATTACTGTTACCTGGAGAGAGAGAGAGAGAGAGAGAGAGAGAGAGAGAGAGAGAGAGAGAGAGAGAGAGAGAGAGAGAGAGAGAGACGGACAGAGAGTGAGAGACAGACAGAGCAATGTGTGACATCAGTCGTCTATGACTTATGACTCCATGTTTGGGCAACATTTCTTGTTGGCCAAAACAACCGGGCCACACTGACTTCCATTATCAAATTAAAGTTAAATATGTCAGAAAGTATAAAACACGCACGCACGCACGCACGCACGCAGACAGACAGACAGACAGACCTTGTGCAGCTCCAGTGGTGTTGGAGACAGAATCTCCTGCATCTCCTCTTTGATACGGCGAGACTCCCACGTCTTCTCTGACACTCGCAGAGACGCCTTGGGCTGAGGGGACCGGGTGTCCTGACGCAGGTGGACCTCCTGGTGCAAGTGGGCCTCCTGGTGCAAGTGGGCCTCCTGGTGCAAGTGGGCCTCCTGGGGCAGGTGAGCCTCCTGGTCCAGGTAGGCTTCCTGACGCAGGTGGGCCTCCTGGTGCAGGTGAGCCTCCTGGTGCAGGTAGGCCTCCTGACGCAGGTGGGCCTCCTGGTGCAGGTGAGCCTCCTGGTGCAGGTGGGCCTCCTGACGCAGGTGGACCTCCTGACGCAGGTGGGCCTCCTGACGCAGGTGGGCCTCCTGGCGCAGGAGGGCCTCCTGACGCAGGTGGGCTTCCTGATGCAGGTGGGCCTCTGGGTGGTATCCTTTCGAAATAAAAAGCACAGCTGAATTTTCCTTTTTGTGATATGCAGGCACTGGTTTTGTGCAGTGGCCAAGTGGTTAGAAAGTATGTTCTGTACCTTAAAGGCCACATGTTTGATCCCCACAACTGCTCTGCTCAACAGTTTGATGGAAATGCATACATAGATACATAGAAAATCTATGAAAACAAATTTCCCTAGAGGAGGGGATATTATTATGTAAAAATAGGTTGTGAAACTCAAGAGGTGGGGGAATGGGATCCGTACCATGATGGATGTGGTCCTCCTCGTGCAGGTGGGTCCCCTGGTGCAGGTGGGTACCCTGGAGGAGGATAGAGTTTCTCCGCAGGGGACTCACGTTGTTGTGGCTCAGTTCTGGAGGAGGCTTAGAGACCTCGTCAACACCCAGACTGATGGCTGTTCCTGTCATGATGGATGCCTGCACACACATTTTACCACCCCACCCTCAAATTCAACATGGAGTTCAGCAAAAGTGATATTCCTTTTCTAGACACCCGGGTACTTTTACAGGAAGGTAAATTGTCCACTACTCTGTACACCAAACCTACAGACAAGAACAACCTGTTACATGCCACTAGTGCACACCCCCCTGCTTTGAAAAAAGGCTTACCATATTCTCAATTCCTTAGACTAAAACGAATTTGCAGTAGTCCTACAGATTTTGAGAAAGAAAGAGATATCATGTACGCACATTTTATTGAGAGAGGTTACCCTCAAAAGTGGCTGGACTCTGCCTTAACTAAATTAAACAACCAGAACCAGGTTGTGCAGACCAAAAAGAAACATTCATGTGCCTGCATCACCACTTACAATCCATTGAGTAACGATGTACGTAGTATTATAGAGAAACACTGGCATGTTTTGTCAGCTGATCCTGAAGGGGCCAAACTGTTCACTGACCCTCCTCTCTTCTCCCACTATAGATCTCGAAGCATCAGGGACTATATGGTGAAAGCAGACTGCTACATACCCCCCCAGCAACACACGGGCGGCTTGATGGAGTCACCGGCTTCTACCCTTGTCTACACTGTGTAGCATGTAAATACTCTAAGAAAATGAACACATTTAAAAGTGCAGTCACTAACAAACAATACACGATCAGACAGTTTGTCAACTGTAGTTCTTCCAATGTAGTCTACATGATTTCCTGTAAATGTAATCTCCAGTATGTAGACAAAACATCCAGACCAGTCCGCACACGCATTATAGAACACATGAGTGCCATCAGACGCAAGGACATTAAATCTCCTATTGCCAGACACTTTATGGAAGCCGGTCACTCTGTAGCAGATCTGTCATTCACAGTGATAGAACAAGTTAAAAAATCCAGAAGAGGTGGTGAATTAGACACCAAACTCTTACAAACTGAATCCAGATGGATTTTTCACTTGCAATCTGTTAACCCGGGTGGCATTAATGAAGACCTTTCCCTCCAATGCTACCTATAGGAACCCTGCATTTATCTTATTTTGTACTAATTTGTATAATTTATTTCCAAAAATCCTTAAATGTTACTAATGTTACTGTTTTAACAAATGTTTTTCAAAAATGTGTATCAAGAGAATGCTGACATGACTGGACTGGATGCATAAACTGTTTGTATAGTGAACTCCATGATTCAAATGTAACACAAATGTGTAATCCTGTTTTTTCTGTCTGCAATTGATCTGTCCACGCCCTACGGTAACCATGGTAATGACCTTGAGTAGTGATCCTCAGCACCTGAGCTGAGGTGATCAAGCACCCTATAAAAGCGTGTATTTGTCTGTGTCCCACCATTATAGCACTGACGAAGGTCCTGGGAGGACTGAAACGTTTGCTTTTTAATCCACTGAGCACATTATGGGCATCTCAAAATAAAGAAAAAATGTTTTTCTTTAAGTCTTGTCTAAGGAGTTTTTCCTTAACCTCCATGCAGTGAGCGAGTCTCCTTCTGTCAGTTTACCCTTATGTTTTTCGAGACCACCACACCTGCAGTTAATCTTCACCAAAAGGACAAAGAAAGGCGCAACAGTTCTCCTGTTCCACACATTTTACCACAAATGTTCACTTTTGAAAAAAAGAAAAAGAAAATAAAAGGTACAAAAACTAATATGAACACATTTCTGATGCTAAAGTCGTACTGTGTTCTATCATATTTCTATTGTCTCACAAAACATTTAAGTTTACATACCATGTTTTAGACTCTATGCCATGGTATGTAAACTAAATGCTGTGTAGCTGTTGGCTACTATACCTAGCCCAGTGATTCGCAACCTGTGGGCCTCAAGGGTATTGCAGTGGGCCCCCAAATAATCGGTAAATCATGATAATGAAACATTAATATAAATAATAATAATTGAAAAAAATGTTTTGCAAACATGCTAGCATGCTAACGGACCTCGATCTCGCGGAGCAGTTCTGACTGGCCACACGTCTCCAGGTCTTCCAGGGCCTGACACCAGAAACTGTCCTCTGGGTCCAAAAGAACTCCATCTGGATGGTGACTACCATACCTGGAAACATGCACTCACACGCATGCACGCACGTCACACACACACACACACACACACACACACACACACACACACACACACACACACACACACACACACACACACACACACACACACACACACACACACACACACACACACACACACGCGCAATATGTTAAGTATATTTTGCTATTGCTTTTTTAGAGTAGACAATTATTTTTACCCCTTTTTTCTGCACGACGATGGATGGTCCTGGCTAACTCCTGGAACAATAACATCTCTCACGCGAGTCGCCATTGCGGAGTGATCGCGCATCGAGGTTTTTATCAAGGAGATATAATGGGAGCGGACGGGAGCCAGGTTTTTTGGCACAGTGATCCATCTGTCCCTTCCTTCTCAGAGGCACCGTGGGTGGTTCTAAAGTTGCGCTAGCCCCCCCCCCCCTTGTGGAAAAAAACAAAAAAAAAACAACGACACCCAACGAATGCACGCGTGCGCAGCGCGCGTGCATGCGTTCCGCGCGCGCACGTGCGGTTTTCCCCCGGATTTATAACTTTTGGGGGTTTTTTTTGGTACCTTAATTCGGTTAATTCGGTTAATTCTGGGCCTCTTTGAGGTACTGAAAAATATTGCTTTATAAATAATATATTTATTTATTTAAAGCATGTCTCCTCTGTTTGTTTCAGATAACAAAATAATCACAGCTTAATAATTCAGCTTTTTAACAAAATAAAATAACATCTCTCTCTCAACAAGTTATCTTAGAACAAGTGAGGTACCCCATTATTCAAAATAACCTCTCATGTCTATAATGTAAAAATGTAAAAAATGCCTCAAAACCTGTTAATTATAAACAAAAGAAAATAGAGAAGTAGCCTGTTCTTCAATGTTATAGCTCATTCTTCAAAATAATGTCTCCTATGGCCAATGTAAAAAATATGAATAATGCCTCAACATTTAAACAAAAAGAAAAGAGAGGTAGATAACAAAATAATCACTCTCATACAAATATGCTCTATAATATTTCATGTTAAGTTCTGTATGAACATTCAGCTTTTTAACAAAATAAAATAACCTCTCTCTCAAGTCTTAGACTTATCTTAGAACAAGTAAGGTACCCCATTATTATACATTATTATAGTCGGTCAATTTGGCAGAAGAAGTCTCGCCTTGCACAGCTTTCTTGTGCTTTGAAGTGGCAGTATGGGCTTGCAGGTCTGACGAACCTTTATTTGCCACGGAGACATATGTTCCTTTGCGTTTCGGCATTTTCTCCGCCTGTCTGTGTAACTTTTCTCAGTCGGGGAGCAATGAATGACAGGCAGCGCTGAGCGCGATGTATGCTGTTCAGTTCAGTGTGTGTGTGTGTGTGTGTGTGTGTGTGTGTGTGTGTGTGTGTGTGTGTGTGTTTGGTCACGTGTGCCTTGTGAGAGAAATAAGGAAACATTCCTCCAAAACAAGCCAGAAAAATAAGCACATTTTTGTTTTTGAAGTTGCGGTAAATATTCTGACATGGCAACACTAACAATGTGAACAACTCGTTCGCAATTTACAAAACCGGGGTTACGGAAGTACCATAGTTAGCGCCTTCATTGTAAAAAAAAAAAAAAAATCCCAAAACACTGGACATTTGAAGGATTTTATAAACCCCCCCCGGACAGGCCGGACAGCACCCCAAAAGAGGACATGTCCGGGTAAAAGAGGACGTATGGTCACCCTACTCAACGTGCGTCTTTGCAAAACCGGAGAATCCCGGTTTTGGCACACAATGTGTTAAATACTGTTTTTAATCATATTTTGCCTCGCGAGATCAATAAAAGTCTTATTTCTACTCTTATCTTGAAATCCTCGAGTGCTAGGACCCTGCAGCATTAATGTCACCATTCCTTCTTTAATGACATGGAGCTACCAGTAGGGGTCACCAAGATAAAACTATCAGAGTACTTTTTCCACCACTACGGGGTGTGTGTTTCCTCACCCAGGAGTTTTGTTGTCCCACTCGTCCTCGCTGAAGCCTCCGTCGCTGAAGGGGTAGTTCTTCCTGCGGCCAGGAGGGGGCGTGGCACCACGGTGCTGCTGCTTTGCACTGCGCCACTCATGCGGGTGGAGGGCAATGCCCGCTGCTGCGCCCTGGTGGTGACTGTACGTACCTGCACAACAATCTCACTTTAAGGTCTGTGACGTGTACACACGCGTTTGTATTACTGTACTTGTGAGGACATAATAGGATGGAAATTTTATGAATGCCAATTTGACATTTTTGGGCCATTTTTTACTTTAACTCTAAAGCCTGAGTTATAAGAAATTGCACTCCAGTTTGCTTAGCAGACAAGTCGGTTACAGAAAGAAAAACTGAAAAAGGAGATACAGCTATGGGTAGCTTATGCGCTCAGTATTAGAGAGGAGTGCTGCTCACTGTTGGCGTGTGTGACAACCCGGTCATTTAAGACGAAGCGTGTCTGTCAATATGCGTGCGAGTACTATGGACATGATTTCCAAAGCAGCCCTGGCCTCCGCTCATAAAAGGATGTCTGTGGACACGGCCACTAAATCAATATCAAATTTAAACTAATAAACAGCTTAAATTTGGGGAAAGTAAAAAACGGGCCACATCGCTGTCTTCGTGATAATGGTCAATAACTGTGTGGAAGTTCAGATCAATTGCTCAACTCACTGAGGAGAGAAATGTGAATCAGACAGACAGAATGATGGACAGAGGTTCCTTACATTTATAGTAGGATAGGAGGGTAAAACTATTAATTGGGTGATATGTCATTCACACAGATTGACGCTTGTATTAGCAGTAAAAAATGTACCTCCTTTCTAAAACAGTTTAAATGAATGTAAATCAATCGCATACAATAAACACTTTAAAAGGATTTAAAGAGGATACAAATCTTTCTTAACCATAAAACCAGGAAATTGTCCTCACTACGTCTATTTCAAAAATTCTGCTATAATTGCCCTTCCAAGTACAGTACAAACACACACACACACACACACACACACACACACACACACACACACACACACACACACACACACACACACACACACACACACACACACACACACACACACACACACACACACACACACACACACACGCACACACCCTGGCTTCCATATCCTGCATCCAGTCCCGATCCATCCCAGGATTCCATAGCAGAGTCCACGCTGGGCACGGTGATGCAATACAGTTCTGACATATCATTGGTCCGCTGGCTGTCCGTCAAATCCAGCTCCTCCTCCTCTGGGTCACTGAGGTCATTCTCTGTGGTGTCGTCCACCTCTGACTCCGTCCCCTGCCCCCTCTCCTCACCGTCTGACAGACACAAAACGAATGACATCATCATCTTCATCATCATGATTCATCATCATCATCACAGCAGTGGTGGTTTTCTTTTTTTCTTCTTTTTTTGAAACTTCAGTAACAGTAGCAATACCAAAGTGTAGAAATACGAATCAAGTCTATTTTCCTGCTAGTCTAGCAGGAAAGCTCCCCAAGGATATATTTTTCTTTAAATTTGTTATACTCAAGTTGTCTAGAAAACAAATTGTTATGTTCCCAACGTGAAATATTTTCCCATGGGTCTGTTTGGGGGCCACCTGTGATCTAGGATATTGAAAATCAACATAACCTTTGGATTAGACATCATACAGAAATAAATTACCCAATTTTCTCGCATCATCGCATGGTGTAAGGTGAGGACCTGGACCTGTTCGCAAGAGAGACCAATATCCACCATTCCTGTCGCAAGTCATTCATCATCATCATTCGTGCCAATCATCTGCAAGGTACATCCCGAGCTACAGCTTGAGCTACCTACCGTGTCACAGATACAGAGCAGAATCCTAGGGCTGCTGCACATCTGAAGATATTCACTGCTGTGATGATTTAATTCAAGATCTAGTCATTTGTCAGAATAAGGTTATGCAGCTTGCATCGTTGTGTCATGTCTACACCCAAGAGTTGGAGAGAAATGGCTTCCCCAATCCGAAGTAAAAAGCATTTACAAAAAATATTTTCTATAATTCAAATATTTATCTCGCCAGATGGTTTTGCAGGGCTCATGTTTGGTGCCTACCGATGGTGCCGCACAACTTCAACTCGGGCTGTGTACTTTCAGAAGATGCTGGTGAAGTATGACCCCAATGATGACCCTGACTGTCCGAAGGCCGGTAAACACCGGCACCGTGACCTGGAGAGAGCTGAAATAAAGAAGTCTGAGGAGGCAATTCAGCATACCATCACTGCTATTCGCAGCAACAGCTCTACAACCTCGCATCTGGTGCCCTTGCTTCCCTGGAGGTGGAGTTTTATGTCCTATAGGAAGCCAATAGGAATAGTATGTCCGATAGGAAGCCAAGATCGCTTTGTGAGCGGTTCTTCTGAGGAGCTGTTCTTTGAGCTAATCAAGAAGTTGAAGCTGAAGACAATGCAGGCTTCCAACAAGACAGTCAAGATCACTGCCTCACCGGGAAAGGTATGTGATCTCTTACTCCAAACATAAATACATTTTTGTTGCAGTATGTATGATATATGAGCCTGGAGGTGTAAGACATTGATGTTCATCTTTGCAGATAATCCAGTACCGTGAGCAAAGTGACCATGCTTTCATGCTGCTCATCAAGTCACAGAACCTGGACGAACCCCTTAACCTTGACGAGCTGATGCCGTACTCACTCGCTTCTGTCCCTCACAGCCTATAGGCACAGCTGACGGGTTCTACAATAAGACCATGTTTTGATGGAAGATGCTGCCTTATCCAAAGGAAGCTCTCTACATCCAGGAATGCAAAGCACTTTTCCATGCCTCGATGAACCTTCCCATACTTGAAGACTGCAAGGTTGAAATGTCTTCCCCAACATTTAAGGGAATTTGCTTCCAGGTTCCAGATCAGATGGTGGCTAAGAAAAAAAAAAGTGTCTTCTCAACGGATTACCATGCTGACTCCATCAAGGCACAGGAAAGGATTGGCTGTGGTGGCTTCTACCAGCAGTATGTCATTGGTGGTCCTGAAACAAGGAAGCAGAGTGACAACCTCCGACACAGCACGCAAAAGTTGGTGGCCGTTTCCCAAACTAAACTGGCTTTGTATTAACATCTAAATACACACACACCCATTGTAACTGCCAACGTTAATGTAGATGTTGCGAGCAATGCTTGGAAAGCTCTGTCTAAGCCTCGGTAATGTCAATAAATCAGTTGTGAGAGGCTTGCAGATGGCAGGATTGCCCAAGCCAAGAGCTTAAGGCATTGGCAAAATTCTGTTCAGTGTCTGGGATAATTGGCAGTCGCCATATATGGAGGAGGCGATGCTTCCTGTACCCGTGATCTGTATCCTGAAATACTTGTTGTTGAGTTTTACCAAGTTTGTGCATCTACTAGTTTGTGTTAAAGAATTTCTTGTTAAATGTGAACGCAAATATGTTAATTGTGTGTGTGTGTGTGTGTGTGTGTGTGTGTGTGTGTGTGTGTGTGTGTGTGTGTGTGTGTGTGCGTGTGCGTGTGCGTGTGTGTTGCACATTGTAAAGCGCTTTGGATGCACTATATAAATCCAGTACCATTTAAGTGGTTAATGTATGTTTTGTAATAATAATATAAATACACAAAGTAACTTGTAATGAATGCTTTCAAATTAGTGGAGGGAATCTACTGCTATTTTCACTATATATGAAATACGTATGGTTAATTCATGTACTTTTTCCCTTCCTAGAAGAGTTAAAAGTACAAATATTGTGGAGTGAAAGTTACAAGTATCCAGAAATAAAAATGCTCAAAGTACAGATACTCAAATAAATGCACTTTGTTACTGTCCACCACAGTAAGTGTAAATGGAGTGACTCACTCTCAGTGTTTTTTTTAATCTTCAGAGTCACAGTCTCTCCAGCCATCTGCAGCAGGTGGATGGCTTCACTGAGCGGCTTCCCTTTCAGACTCACACTGTTGATGGCCAGAATCCTGTCCCCTACATGGATGGCACCCGTCCTGCACCAACGCACACATTTACACACATGCACAGACGAACGCACGCGCACACACACACACACACGCACACAGACATATCCATATCCATGTACACACAGACACAGTCACACACACACACACACACACACACACACACACACAGCACACACACACACACACACACACACACACACACACACACACACACACACACACACACACACACACACACACACACACACACACACACACACACACATTTTAACAATTTATTTATGTCCACACAAAAGGAAATGTATTCGAGGACACAAATATTAAGGTTAAAAGACTAGCAAATAGCAAATAGCAAGGTTACATCCACTAAGTCAAGGCATAATGTCCTCATGATACAACAAGCATGTCATGTCAACGCTGAAAAAGTGAAAAAAAATGTCAACCAAACAACACGCTATTTGTGGAGGATTGATCGTCTAGTCAGTTAGAATACTCTGAAGATTCTTGCAGGGGCCCTCATTCAAGGTCATTATGCACTTCATGGTATCACAACACCTCCAAAGCCTTAAAAACAAGGCTCCAAACATCCCAAAACAAACTTGTAAGGCTACTTCTTGTCCTCAATCACAAAACCCATCTAACTCCTGCTCATTTTGCTAGGATTGGATGGCTTAGGGTTGAGGACAGAGTACAGAAACTTGCTATGGGCCTGGTCTTCAAGATACACCAAAATGTTAATGAAGTCCATGATCATAACACCAGAGGCAGCTCCACAAATCATGTTCAACCCAGATTTGGCTCAACTAAGGGAATGAACTCGTTCTCATGCTATTCATCAAAAATGTGGAATGCCCTACCAAAAGGAGTAAAGGAGTGTAAAACCCTACTCACTTTCAAAACTGCCCTAAAGATACACCTTCAGGAGGCTGCAATTCGAAAATGGCCCCTGTCTAAGTCTTAACCTACCCCCCCTCTTTCATTTTCTTCTTTTGTATATTTTTTCTCTCTCTTCATACCAGTAACCTGAAAGCTGATTGTATGACATTCTGTATAGTAGTGTGTATATCTGTCTGTCTCCTATATGTCATCATGATTTGTGTGCATGGGTTTCTCATCTTAAAAAAGCTACGTGCTTAACTGAGTCTTCCAGTTTAGTAGACCTTGTATTGTGAATTTGTACTTCCATGTACTGAGATTCTCATGTCTTACTAAATAAAAGTACATCAATCAAACATGTGACCCAGCCCTCCATGGGCACCAGCAGCAGTGTCTCCGCATGGCGGCTGACAATCATAGCAGAGACAGCACGACACTCTGCCAGCCCTCCTGCCTCGTTTCTGGGCATCCCAAGTTGTCGAAACCCGCTCTAACAACCAGTCTGCGGGCATATCCCAGGCTGGACCACCAGAGGAAACAAAGTTCCCAGTCCACTCCTGCACTGCCGCCCGGTGTCACAGCGCTCTCCGTAGCTGCTCCCACGAGCCCGAAAGTCCACCCATTGTTGTTCCTCAGCCAGTGGACACACTGCTAGATGGCCGCCGGGTCTTTATCCACCGCCGGGTGGTAGTTAGTTACACCGCCTCTCTTCCCGGTATAGCTGCTCAAGGGAAGGGCCGCCAGGCAGCGCCGGCTGTATACTCCATCGGTGAGCAGCACCTTCTTGTACGCAAGCTTGCGATCGTAATGAAGCACACAGTCCCCAGAAGTTGCGAATGCATCTTAAATGTGCACCTACTACATTAACGGTGGTAGTTACAACGGGGCAGTTTAACGTCATGCCC
Source organism: Gymnoscopelus braueri (assembly GCF_963280865.1). Taxonomy (NCBI): domain Eukaryota; kingdom Metazoa; phylum Chordata; class Actinopteri; order Myctophiformes; family Myctophidae; genus Gymnoscopelus; species Gymnoscopelus braueri. Next base: position 48,372,413 of record NC_137612.1, on the reverse strand, counting down.
AGGACACACACACTCACACAAACACATAGTGGTGGAAGAAGTACTCTGATTTTTCTTTCTAAAAGTAGCAATACCACAATGTAGAAATACTCTAGTCTGTTACAAGTTCTATATTTTCAAATGTTACTTGAGTACAAAATGATTAATATTGATTATCGATTTTTTAATTAATTTTTTATAATCAATTAAATTGACTAGTTTGATTAACTGTATGTACCTCTCTGCCAGGCCTTTCTTGGTGAGCCCGGAGATGATGATTGGGTCAAAGGGTTCCTCCGTTCCAGAGATGGTGATTCCCAGAGGACCTCCATACCTCTTCAACTCTACTGTATATATGATACACCCTGATGTCTCCTGATCATCTATAACACACACACACACACACACACACACACACACACACACACACACACACACACACACACACACACACACACACACACACACACACACACACACACACACACACATTTTTAGACATAATTCTTTTTTGGAAATAAATAAAATATTTGGTGGCCCTCCTGTAGTAACTTTGAGGGCCCCTAGGGTTCCTGTACTCCGGGATGAGGACCCATTGTATATCTGATACACCCTGATGTCTCTTGATAATCCATAACACGCACAGTACGGTGTTTAGTGTTAAAAGTAGGCCAGCAGTTAAACTCATCTGGAGTCAATGAGTCGGGTAGCCAGTTTCCATGGTAACCTCTGTGTGTGTGTGTGTGTGTGTGTGTGTGTGTGTGTGTGTGTGTGTGTGTGTGTGTGTGTGTGTGTGTGTGTGTGTGTGTGTGTGTGTGTGTGTGTGTGTGTGTGTGTGTGTGTGTGTGTGTGTGTGTGTGTGTGTGTGTGTGTGTGTGTGAACGTATCAGCTTTATGTTTCATAACGTTGCTGTCCGGCAGAAACCAGCTAACTCAATTTTTCTACTTTTAGATTTTTTTCATAAATCAGTGCTATTGAACACCCTTTACGTCTGTGTGTTGGTTAAAAGAATATTGAACCAATAAAAAGTATTAAAAAGTGCTTCTGACAAAACCAGCTAACTCCATTGGATCCTCAAACTTTCTGCTAAACCAGCTAACTCCACCAAAGGGGGGTGGAGTTAGCTGGTTTTGCTGACTCCAGGCTCTACACCCTTTTGACCTCCAACCTCATTGTGAGCTTGGAGGTCCATCCAGCTGTTCTGGATCACTCCACTTTTTGATTTGTTTTTTTCATTTCCTGAAAAATGAACATTTTGGAGTTAGCTGGTTTCTGCCCGACAGCAGAGATATGTTTCATGCTGTTGCTGTCAGGTACAGACCTTGTATCTCCATATTTCAACTTTATACTTTTGATGTTTTTCTTATGTAAATGAATGTCCTACTTTATCGTACAACAGTGCTGTGCAAAAGTAACAAAAATAGCCGAACTATAAGCTCACAACCTGTCGCATTACGACACGCTGTGAGCTTTTAGATCAACTATTTTTGCAATTAAAAATACAAATAAAATAAAGTGTGAGTGTGTATTTTATAAATATTGAACCATCCCGGGTATTATTGTTACTAGTCCATACACAGGGATTGTGCGCACCCAAACTATATACAGGCTTATGGCTTATGTGCTCGGTATGCGTAGTTACACTTTTGGAGACGAGCGCTGCTGATTTGATCCTTTTGGTGTGTTGGTGGGTTGTGTGTGACGACCCGGTCATTTAAGACCCGGCGTCGAAGCGTGTCCTTTATCCAATTGATCAATAGCCTGTGTGGACCATAACCATGACAACAGAACCTGTGCGTGGTCGTGGGTGCGCAGGAACTTCGAATCTCCGCAGTTTATACAAAAATCCTAATAATTTACTGCTTAAATTTTGGGAAAGTGGGCTTTGTCACGCCCTTCATATGCTAATGGTCAATGCCCGTGTGCAAGTTCACATCAATTACTCAACCCACTGAGGAGAAAACGTGGTTCCTTCATTTTTTTGTAGGATAGGATTAGTATTATTATTATTAGTCAAAGAAAAAAGGTAACAATGGCACTTTGTGGTCAAAACAGCAGCTGGAAATAGCCATCAATTAGTTCTAGCAGGTTCCTTTTACGTATGTAGAAATTGTATGAATGTATTTATTATGGATTAAGTTTTTTCTGTTTGACTCTGCTGCTATGACCCCCCCCACACACACACACACACACCTGAGTTGTCCTCATCTTTGCGTATCTTCAGTTTGACCAGGTCCTCACATTGCTGCAGGATGTGTTCTGCATCTTCTTTAGAGCAGTTGTCCAACCTGATGTTATCTATGGTCAACAACTTATCACCTGGTTCCAATGTCCCCGTCCTACAGAGAGAGAGAGAGAGAGAGAGAGAGAGAGAGAGAGAGAGAGAGAGAGAGAGAGAGAGAGAGAGAGAGAGAGAGAGTAGAGAGAGAGAGAGAGACAGAGAGAGAGACAGAGAGAGGGGAGGCATCATTTCCCTCTATATACCAGAAGTCATCAGCCCCTGGAGTAGGCTAGTGTGTTTAAATTGTCATTATGAAACTTTATTGAATTTTGACGGAGCAGGTTAATTTAGGCCACATTAAGTTTTATTGAGCAAGGGGAGGTGTTCGTATCTTCTTGTCTGCTGCACTGTCTGCCCAGAGCGGGTGCAGCCAACGCGCGCCAACGCGCGCACACACACACGCACGCACGCACGCACACACACACACACACACACACACACACACACACACACACACACACACCACACACACACACACACACACACACACACACACAACACACACACACACACACTCACACACCTCAAAACAATAATCTAGACACACAAATAGTGTTATGAAAGCATAACATAAAGAACCCAAACAGGCTGTCATAGACCGTTGAAGCCGTAGCGCCAACTCTCTCGACTCTTCGACTCTCGCCCCATTTCCTGTCAACTTTCCCTATCCCTCTCTAAAAAATAAAGGCGTAAAAAGCTCCCAAAAAATCTGCTGCCCTGTTTGTCTCTGTAAGTTTCTGTTGCGGAATAATAAAAATTATAAAAATCTCACTGCCTCTGCTCCCCACAGGGTCATCACTGTGAATACAGAAGGGTAATTAAGCAACTGCCCAGGGGGGAGTAGAGAGTAGATAGAGTAGAGTAGAGTAGAGTAGAGTAGAGTAGGTAGAGTAGAGTAGAGTAGAGTAGAGTAGAGTAGAGTAGAGTAGAGTAGAGTAGAGTAGTAAGTAGAGTAGAATGTACTCTGTGAGCCACGCTAGCCTTCTTGATGTCTGAGATGATGAGAGGTTCTCCTGGTTTCTTACTGGCTGTGGAGGAACATGACATCATCATCAAGCCACACCCACAGCTAAACCACCAAGTGGAGGCTGAAGACAGTTATTGACATAATGTGACTGTACGGTTGTAATGTATAATAGAGGCTCCTAACCTTCTCTGGATCAGGGCCCACTTGAAAGTTTCTAAAGCGTTCGTGACCCACCAATCTGACCATTTAACACGGCAGCCGAATGGAAGCCGTGTTAAGTGGTCAGATGGTGGGCCACATGCATTTTCAGACCATGTTAATTTTAATGATCAATCAATTGAATGTGTTCCAGCTCGGATCAATGGAACTATAGTATACTTTATTAAGTTTCTATTTATCTGTATAATAATTAAAACACATTTTTCAAGGTTTTAAAGAAAATGTGAACGAGGGGTAAGCACAGTAAGCATGCACATCCCAAAACAATTAATCGAGTGCTGGACAACAATACGTACATCAGGACAAGAGGGGAAGTCCGCAAACCGTTTAAGCTCCCAGTAGAAAAGTTTTATTTATAGTTAGGCAACGTTTCGACTGCAAATGGTCTTCATCAGGTCTCCTAATCGCACGGTGTGCGGACTTCCCCTCTTTAAAGAAAATGTAACATTATATTTTTTATAATAATAATAATAATAATAAAAATAATAATAATAATAATAATAAGGGTAATAATAATAATAATTATTATTATACATGCAATTTATATAGCGCTTTCCTAAATACTTACTTTACGGGGAGGATGGGGTGAATATTGGCTGCCCAATAATACAGCTGGAAAATTGGCAAAGCCATACCACCCAATTATTTTGGACGGTGAAGATAAGTTTTACTTATCCTTAGGCATTTATGGTTCCAAATAAAACATTAAGAATGACAAATAAGTCATTCTTACCTCTACAACAAAACCAGTCTGCAGGGACCTGATCTGACCAGCAGATGGCACCCTTTCACCATGCTACAGTCAACAACACAACACACATAGCCAGTGGTGGAAAGTAACCAAGTGCATTTCTTACCACTGATAGTGAGTCCCAACTCCACTCCTCTCTTCTTGGGCAGTTTGACATGGAAGGTTCCACTACTGGGAACCACTGACTCTAATACACACACACACACACACACACACACACACACACACACACACACACACACACACACACACACACACACACACACACACACACACACACACACACACACACACACACACACACACACACAGGTTTGTATTACGATACTATATAGGGGAGGGGAGGAGAGGAGAGGAGAGGAGAGGAGAGGAGAGGAGAGGGGAGGGGAGGGGAGGGGAGGGGAGGGGAAGAGAAGAGAAGAGAAGAGAAGAGAAGAGAAGAGAAGAGAAGAGAAGAGAAGAGAAGAGAAGAGAAGAGAAGAGAAGAGAAGAGAAGAGAAGAGAAGAGAAGATGTCCAACCTGCCACATCAAACTCTATCTCCAGTGTGACCTTATTGGTCAGGGCTGCATCTCGGAGCAGCTGATTGGCTTCCTCCAACGTTCCATCCTCAGTCGCGATTCCGTTGATTGACAGGAGGCGGTCCCCCACCTGCAACAGGCCACTCCTACAGGAAATGCAACCACGGAGAATGTCAGAACTAGATGCGAACAGCCCTTTTGCATGCGGCTGGGGGAAGCCTCGCCCCTTCGGGCCGAGGCTTCCCCTATTGGGCGGGCGCGGGCGGGGACTTCTTTCCTCTACATTAGAAGAGTTAGGACGTCACATTCTAATACAGCCCGAATACCCATTTTCAGCATCAACCTCAGTGGCGCACCTCGCTAATCATTAGACTCTAAATCCATTATCACTGAGAGTCTGGGTTCGACCTCTGCTTGGGACAATACTTTTTCAAACAACCGCAGACTACTTTTTTTGTCGATAAAGTATAGTTTTGGACCATGACGGAGGCGCGCCGACTCAGCAGACCTTGAGGCCGAGGAGTCGCGCCTGAGCGCCTCCAGGCGCGAGTGCCCGCGACGACCGGCCGATGGTCTGCTAGTCGACTAAGCGCCGTCCGAGTTATGTACCGATAGGCACAGAATCGTAAATGATGTTGTGGGGACTGCGTTTGCCCCAACTGCCACTCAGTGCACTAACATAGTTCGCGTCGCCAGGCTCTCTCCCCACCCGGCCCCCGCCCTCTTGCCTTCAACCACACGCAAAAAGGCAGTTCGCGAACTAGATGGTCAAGCTGTGTGTGCGCGCATATGCGCACACACGAACACACACACACACACACACACACACACACACACACACACACACACACACACACACACACACACACACACACACACACACACACACACACACACACACACACACACACACACACACACACACACACACACACGTGCACGTGCACATGCACACACACCCAAACACAGCAGTGTGATAGATGCTAACAGATTTAAGTTTGCATGTGTTTCTCTGCACCCTTTCCCTTCAGGTCATGCTGTCCCTTCCATTAGCACCCATGCTAACAACTATGCTAATTACACACTTCCTGTTAGGAAGCCATAAGCTGCTTCCTCCATGTTCAGTAGAGAGAATAATCTGAACACTAGCCTACAGCGATAGTTAACACCAACTCATCATCTTTTTTTGTTGAGTTTTCTCCCCAATTTAGTCGTTGCCTTAGGAAGCAGTGGGAGGATACTTCAGCCGCTGCTGTTATATCCTACTGACCTGCCAGTAAGGAACCCCCACTGGGAGGACGTAGGGCCTCCATCCTACTCCTCCCATTCAACATTCTCTGCTGACACGCTCCGCCCCCAGCCCGTAGGAGTACCTTTGACCTCCTCGTTCGGCTTCCCTCCACCAAACACTGACCAATAGCCTCTATGCACAGCAGCCATATTGGAAAGAAATCAGGCGTCTTCCTTACTTCCTTCACAGGTGTTACCAATGATACTTATACTTATACTTGAGTGTACAAATGGAACCAAATGGACAAGTGTCCATTTGTACACTCTCAGAATTGTGGGGGTCCGACTGTCCTTGAAATTAAAACATTTGAAAACCACTGTGCCTCACTAAATGGAACAGAGCCTTCATTAGTATCATTGGTAACACCTGTGAAGGAAGTAAGGAAGAGGCCCAATTGCTTTGTGTGTGAGCGTGTGTGTGTGTGTGTGTGTGTGGTGTGTGTGTGTGTGTGTGTGTGTGTGTCACCTTTCAGCAGGGCTGTCTGGTTCGATGAAGCGGATGAGTGGAGGAGCCGACAGCGTTTCTGTGGCGAAGATGCCCCCCTGAAGCTGCACCCCAAAACCGTTGAGAGGGTCTCCTTCCAGGACCACCTCACTGGTCTCCACGTGAACCACCTGACCCCCTGCACCCAATGAACTGCTAGCTAATGACACTGAGAGAGAGAGAGAGAGAGAGAGAGAGAGAGAGAGAGAGAGAAAGAGAGAGAGAAAGAGAGAGAGAGAGAGAGAGAGAGAGAGAGAGAGAGAGAGAGAGAGAGAGAGTAGATATTGAAGAGATGCTATTGTATATTGCACATTTCAACCAAGTTTTACAAACAACATTAAGACATTTAGAAAAAATATACTTTATATATAGTCTAGGAAAATAAGTAATTTATCTGTTTTCTGGCAGCCAAATTATGTGTTGCATAACAACTGAGCGCTGCTTCTTACGGTTAAGTTTTGATTCTAGGAACAGAAAGCAGACCTGTTCCGGATTGCCTGAGAGGTCTGGATGGTACATGATATATCGCACAAGATCGGACACGTATTTTGAAATGTATTTTGGCTCTTAATACTTTTATTACTCAACAGTAGTATTTTGAATTCAATAGAATCTTTTGACTTACAGGGAGCCAGTGTGAAGATCTAAGAACTGGAGTGATATGCTCCTCTTTCTTGGTATTAGCAAAGGTCCGTAAACACCGGGAGTGTGATGAATGAACGATCCAAAAAATTTGTCAATGATTATTTCAACTATTAATTTGGTGATGTCTCATTCATACAGGTTAATTATTTTATGCGCAGTGAACAATCAACCTGGTTTCTAAAATAAATTCTGTTGCTTTATCGCTGTATAATATGTGTGTTCTGTGTGGATGTAATCATGACACAAACAACTTAAATGATTGTGAATTGTGAACTCGAGGAGCAGCTGTCTGATATTTGAGTTTTGGGAGCCCTGTAGAACACACCGTAATCCTGTATTTGGCTGGCAGCTACAAAAGATACAAAGCTACAAAGCGATGCAGCATTCCTGTCGCTCTTGAAGTGTTGATCAACGTGCTTGTTGACGCCAAGCATGTGTCCTGTCCCAACAAGCAAGACAAAACATAAAGGAATATACAGTAAAGCCTGGCGTTAAAAAGAACAGGGGACTTAAGTAATTAGTTTCCAGCCATTACAAGCAGGAAATATGATTGTGGAAATGATTAAACAACACTTTTGGTTTTTAGCTTTGTAGCTGCAGTTGAAGCCAGCTCAACTTGGATTACAACTTTGTAGATTTTTGTAGCAGCTACAGATGTCTCTCTTCTTTATCTCCATGTGGTTGGCTTCCATTGAAAAATAAATGGCTGCCTGTAGTCTTGTAGCTGCCACTGTTAATGCAACATTACAGTAGTCAAGTCTCCTAAAGATGAACGTAAAGGGCACGTTTTGTCTACTCCAGCTGTTGAGACATAAGGTGGTGGCAGGCTAACTTTGTAATTAAAATTCAGATCTGAATCCATGATTACACCAAGATGTCTTGTGATTGAAGCCATGCCGAGGTACCCCATACCCCGGGCATGGCGGGGAAAGGTGTACATGGGTTGTTGAGGTACTTTCAGGTAGGAAGGGGCCAAACGCCCGAAAGGTGCTATTTCTTTGTTTACATAACTATATCTTCAAAGCAGTTCCTAACTGAAACCCCCAAACCCCATACAGAGTATAATAATCAGAGTCAATAATGGACAGTGTATGCATTGTATACAAATTGGAAGGGGGACGACGACAGTAGCCTGCCCAAAAGCCAGACCCATATTTATGCCAAGTTTGGAGGCAGATGGTCTACTGGTCTGCTGTGGGACCTTGAACCCACATACGCACAAACAGGTTCCGGGGCTTTTTCCAAGATTGATAGTCTTATATTGTGCTGGTCAGAGCAATGGTCACCGAGTTATGGCCATTTGAAGTGCTAAATACTTCACGCTGTAGCGCCCCATAAGTGTTAATTTTGTGTATGTGTGTGTGTGTGTGTGTGTGTGTGTGTGTGTGTGTGTGTGTGTGTGTGTGTGTGTGTGTGTGTGTGTGTGTGTGTGTGTGTGTGTGTGTGTGTGTGTGTGTGTGTGTGTGTGTGTGTGACTATTTTCATGGCAGACCCTTGAACAGTGTTTGTGCCAAGTTTGGTACGGATTGGTGCAACAGTGTGCCTGTGGCCCCTGGGGGCCCCTGCATGAGGTGGCCCCTAGTGTGACTTTTGTCATGGCCAACCCCTGAACAGTGTTTGTGGCATGTTTGGTGGGGATTGGAGCAACAGTGTGCCTGACAGGCACGCGGTCGACCCACCCTCTAGGCAATTCTAACATGGGATGTGAGCCAGTAGGAAATAGCAGATGCTGAACGGATGAGGACCCAGAATGGAGCCTTGGGGAACTTAACAGGCCAGCCAGTCAGAAGCAGCACCTACATGAGCTTTTATGCTCTTTCTTCCTCTGGCGTCGTTTGAATAGGGAGTTGCGGGGGCTCATGGGAACTGTAGTTCTGGGCAAGGTGCTGGTGCTCTGAATGCTGGGAGCTGATGTAGTCGTAGAGCTGGGAGAAAAACTGGCTGCTACTAGAGCTAAGGAAAGGAGGAAGGAAAGAAGGGCAGAGGGAGTGAGGAAATAAATACAGCAGTAAGAATACACTCATTGAAATATGCTCTAATATTAGCTGTGTACTTGAAATAAACTTGTTCATTTGCTTTTTATTTATTATAAAAGTATACATATTACATACTTATAAAAATTCTCTCACCAGGGTTATCATAGTTAACTAAACTCTAACTAACTAAAACTAGAATTGGAAAACATTTTAGTTGAATAAAAACAAAAAACAGGCGCTACACAAAAATGATAGCTTACTGAAACTGTATCGTGTGTTTACAAGACTAGCCAAAATAGCAGATCTACAAGCTCACAATGCATCGCAAAGCGTTGTGAGCTTGTAGATAATATATTTTAGCAATATTTCTGTACTTGTTGAATCGCACCCCTGACTAATCCATGATTACAATAACAAACTAAATCTAACACTTCTCAAAAAGGAAAAAAATAATTAACTAGCAAAATTGCTATGAATGAACTTAACTGAAAATGAAACCAAAAGTCAAAACAGTGGTGTAATCCACATAGATTCACAGTGTAATGGTTTAGCATGAACACCCCTGTAGTTGGTATCACCCATACGCGGGAATGTACTACGGATGTGGATTTCTATCACTGAGGCCTATTCTATTCGCATCTCGATACACTGCCAGCAATACGATACATTGAAGCCTCTGCCGATACGATGTGATTCGATTCACCCCTGTTCACGATGCGATGCGATTTTATCACGATGTGATTCTACACAATGCGATACGATGCGATTCGGTGCGATACGATGCGATTGAACATAATGCAAAGGATTTATATTAAAGCCCTACATGTTAATTTCCCAAAACATGTACTAAAAATGCAGTACATTTAAATTCAAAGCAATGTGTTGTTTCATTGTAGGTTAGTAGGCTCTGCATCTACTATACTAATCATATAGTATGTGATTATATTGTACATAGCATCCCTATTCTGAGGGAAACATTAGCAGAAAATATCAGATCTACAAGCTTGTAGATCGGCTATTTTCGGCAAAGAGGTTTGATGTAGTTGGAAACAACAGCAGACCAAGTACAGAGCCAAATATGAATTGAGGGTTTAAGTGGTTAAATGTCTGAAAATTCATTCATGGATTAATGCTACTAACATGAATCCAACATTAATAGAAAATATAATGTGTACAAATAAGAGTGCTGCCAAACAAGTCTTTGAAAAAGTTTAATCTGCAACATAATGTTATACAATATGTAGTGGGTGTCTCTGCTTCATCTCTCCGCTAAGGGGTCCCTGGCCTGAAAAACGTTGAAGACTCCTGTATTATTATTATATTATATGAATATAATCCAGGAATATGATTTTTTTTTGCCAAAATAGCAGCCCTACAAGCTCATAAGGCGTTGCATTCACAACGCATTGTGAGCTTGTAGGTCTGCTATTTTAAGCGTGCAACACCATTGTGATGCAAAGTATAAATTAGGATTTCCCAGAGAAAACTGCAGCAGCAGCAGAGAGAGAAAGCTGCACCAACAGAAGTTGTGAAACAGTGAAAAATACTTAATGTTTAATATTTAAACGCAAGCAGTACACCCAGCAACGTTGTTGTTGTTGTTGTTCATATCCGTGTGTGTAGTTTTTTTATTACAAAGTGATCTCAATCAATTGTGTCGGAGACTCGGCAAGAAGAGCAAACAGCTGTGGATCATTATCACTCAGCGTGCTACAGTGACAAAACAACTGATCAACGGAAAGGGATTTTATACAGTAAAGTGGTACTTTTCTTGCATTTTAACCTGTAGAGCTGGTTAAATATCCGTTATCGTGGGTGCATCGTCTGTAGTCAGTCTGCACGTAGGTTGGGTTCACTCACTGTGCTGTGCAAGATGAATGTCAGAGATCTGTTTTTTTACAGTGATGGTGCATTCAAGACGGATGGATTGTGATTTCAGCCCTCAATTGTATCCGATGCCCACTGAATGAACTGGTGCAGTCGCATCGCGCACGTTTACATCGATTCACCGATTCGTATCGATGAATCTCCGCATCCTTAATTGATACAGAAGTAATATACTATTCCAGAGTTAGAAGAATAGTATATTCTAGAGTTGAGCCTTGGTGGCCACCGTAGTGACAGCTGCGCTTCCGCGTCGCTAATCATTTGCTTATTATTTAAATTCCCGGCCGTCGACCAAACGCTAAGCTGTTGGTGGTGACCACTTAACACGGCAGCCCCCGTGTGAATGATCAATCAATCGATTGTGTTCCAGCTCGGATCAATGGAACTATTAATGCCCAAAGTCAAAAACGAGCTAGAGCGCATGGAGAACACTCAGCAGAGTGGAAGAGCCAACAGATGAATGCTCAGGCATGGTAGTGGTGCCTAAGAAAATCAAAATAAAAACGAATGAAAAATTCTAATCTATACAAGCGTTGACTCTTACATTTGCAGTAATCCAGGTTGATAACGTTGTTGTTGCATGAGGTCCAGGACTTGTTGAGGGTGGAGCTTGCGTTGGAGAGGGTGGAGTTAGGGGTGTGGCAGTAGTTGATGCAGGCGGGGTCCCAGGAGTGGGCGTGGTCCGACTTCTGCACCTTGACTGCAGCACACGCATACACGCACGCGCACACACGCACACGCACACGCACACGCACGCACACACACACACACACACACACACACACACACACACACACACACACACACACACACACACATAATTGAGACACAACTGAGTCCTTCTGCATGCATGCGTGTGTGTGTGTGTGTGTGTGTGTGTGTGTGTGTGTGTGTGTGTGTGTGTGTGTGTGTGTGTGTGTGTGTGTGTGTGTGTGTGTGTGTGTGTGTGTGTGTGGGCACTTCAAACAGCTGCATTAATCCCACAAGTTGCAATTAGGGACTAATCAGTGAGTCTATTAATAATGATGTAGGCAAACTGGCCCCTGGGTCTGATGAAAACAATCACTGTCCTAATGGACTGAATTAACTCTCTGTCTCTCTCTCTCTCTCTGTCTGTATGTCTCTCTCTCGCTCTCTCTCTCTCACACACACACACACACACACACACACACACACACACACACACACACACACACACACACACACACACACACACACACACACACACACACACACACACACACACACACACACAGAGGAGAGGAGAGGAGAGGAGAGGAGAGGAGAGGAGAGGAGAGGAGAGGAGAGGAGAGGAGAGGAGAGGAGAGGAGAGGAGAGGAGGATTTTAAGCAGCTTTAAAAGTGTAATGACCTTAATCAAACAGTAGTTAGTTTTGACCTCCCACTGATCTGTCATCCTCTCACTCCACTTCCTCTCTTTTATCATCTCTTCTAAATGTGTCTTTACTTCCCTCTCCTGTGCGATTGTGCGTGTGAAGTCAAGTTAAATGCATTTAATACATTTAAAAACAAAGTGCTGTAGATACCATAGGAAACACTAACATAAAGACGAATACAAACTGTAGCTCACTGGAACTAATAAACAAATACATGGACACACACACACAAAACAAAACTCACACACATCAGGACGATTCATGCTAGTTCAGTCGTTCTCAACCTTTTCATGGGTCAGGGCCCATGCTGTCAGATGGGTGCCGCGTGCATTTTTCAGAGCATGTTTATTTTAATGATAAATCAATCAATTGTGTTCCAGCTTGGATCAATGGAATTAACTTAGTATACTATGTATAGTGTTTTCAAACCATTAAGCCCTATATACTTATCCTATGACTGATTGATTGATTGAGTGAGTGAGTGAGTGAGTGAGTGAGTGAGTGAGTGAGTGAGTGAGTGAGTGAGTGAGTGAGTGAGTGAGTGAGTGAGTGAGTGAGTGAGTGAGTGATTGATTGATTGATTGATTGATTGAAAACTTTATTAGCATGCATATTAATAGTACAGGTGGTACAGTTCAAAGGTTATGCTAAAAGGATAACACAAAAAGCCCCAGGGGCTTGTTTCCATTTGATCCTTTGTACTCAATTCATCAGTAATACATATGATACAGACAATGCAATACAATACAAAATATTATACAAAACATAATGGAATAAAGCTAAGTAGAATCATATGGTATATTTACAGAGAAAGTAGGTGGTCAGGCGATTCTACTAACAAGGAGTTAAACTATGTTCACTCGTATTTTGACGAAAGGAATTCTTTTAGGTTAGTTTTGAGTTTAGGTAGGGAGTCGTCGAGGTCCTTTATGTCTTTCGGTATGTCGTTTGGTGGCAGCATAGAAGAATGCATTTTTACTAATTTTTGAGCCGAATTATGTGGGAAAGAGGTCAGAAGACCTCCTTCTGGTGTTATGCCCGAGCAGATCTACATGCTCACAACACGTCACATGGAGGCCTTTCACACTTTTTTTCCCCTACAAAAATCAAGATTATTCTTGAATACTTTTGACAATAATAATGACCCTAAAAATGGAAGTTATGATTTTGCATTCCAAGGGGGATGATATGACAGATTTTCTCAAGCTTTCTCAGGCTAGATTTTTGTTATTGTATGAAACTGGGGGGCACTACCTGCTTGTCAAACGTTAAAGGCAGAATCAGATATCACACCAAGAGTTTGATGAGGATGGACAGGTTGTCTACACCATTTCTATCAGTGTGACGGAGTCAGGGGGGGCAAAGTAGGACAAACTTCAAACTTGCTTTCATTCAGCTGTAACACATTTTGAGCCACCCAACATGTACTTGAGTACTGTACATATTTTGAGTGCCTGTATTTTACTTAATTTTTGAAATGTTTAGTTTAGAATTCTTGAGTAGTTTCATAAATGTTTGTAGCATAGAATTCTTGAGTAGTTTTATAAATGTTTGTAGCATAGAATTCTTGAGTAGTTTCATAAATGTGTGTAGCATAGAATTCTTGAGTAGTTTCATAAATGTTTGTAGCATAGAATTCTTGAGTAGTTTTATAAAATATTCCAAACACGTTTGGACTGGCCACTTGGTTTCAATGGGAGATAATCCTGTGTGTGTGTGTGTGTGCGTGTGCATGTGCGTGTGCGTGCGCGTGTGCGCGTGCGTGCGTGCATGCGTGTGCGTGCGTAATCCCTAAGTAGGCCTACTAGTATGACAGTGAGAGTATTTAGTAAATGTTGAGCTTCAGTCAGCGTTTTCACAGTAAATCCAACGACAGTGATTCTTAAGCCTAATTTATGCTCGAATAAACGCTCATAACGCTTTGCAACGATATGTGTTGTGTGATTGTAGATCGGCTATTTCGCTGAAGAGATTTGGTGTAGAGTAGTGGTTCTCAACCTTCATGGGGCCAATGCCCCCCTATCCAATATCCACACGATAAAAATGTAGACTAATGTATATGTGTTTATTATTTAATATGCATCAATCTGTGTTGCTTATCATTATCATTTAAAAACATCAAGTTGAATGCCAAATTACATATTTCTTTTTATTAAACTGGACTGTTAGATTATTATCATTAGCCTACTTCCAAGTTAGAAAATAAAGCCTTTGACTATTAACAGTACAATTGCGTATTCTTATCTGTCAGTAGTTTCTTGTATGTGTGATTGTAGCTGCCTCCTATGGTCTCTACAGCACCTTGTTTTAAAATGTGTTTAATGAACACATTTAACTTGATTTCAAACACATGCACAAGCATGCACGCACGCATGCACGCATGCACGCACGCACGCACATCAAGAGGGAGGTAAAGACTTAGAGGATAAAAGAGAGGAAGAGGAGTGATAGATAAGCATCACTTTACTAATCATAGAACCGTGTCCCTACTTTCACAATTCTCTAAAATCTTGGAGAAACTTTTCATTGATAGATTAGACAACTTTATCGAGAAACATAACTTGTTATCAGAGAGCCAAAATGGATTCAGAGCCAACAGGTCAACAGCTATGGCATCAATGGAGCGTAACTAATTGTATAGATAAGGAAAAGTATGCTGTAGGAATATTTATAGATTTAAAGAAAGCGTTTGATACAATTAATCATGATATATTGCTTAGTAAAATGGAAAGGTATGGGATCAGAGGAGTGGAGCTTAATTGGTTAAAAAGCTACATCAGCAACAGCCAACAATTTGTTCGGTTGGGCGATCACAAATCAACATGTATAGATATTATATGTGGAGTCTCGCAGGGGTCAGTACTTCCAAAACTGTCCAAAACGGTTTATTTTGTATATATATATAATCTATCAAGACTATTGAAATGTGTCGTATTTGCGGATGATACATCCTTTTTTTTCCAGAGATCATTTATAGCAGCTCTTGGAGATGGTTAAAATATAAATAAATTATATTACTGAAATCTAACTGTCTTAAGTTTATGGATCCGGTCAACTTCAAAACTGCTCAAACAATGTACAAAGCAAAGAATCATTTACTTCCTAGTAACATTCAAAAGTTATTTACTGACAGATAATGTGGAATTATTTAGAGAAACCTTTTGTTCATACAAATTTGAAAAGCATGAGCATTTCATTTGGTGACTCTGTTGAACAGTTTGGATGATGAAATCAAAGAAAGTAGAACTATTACACTGTTTAAGAAAAAGTTGAGGGTACATGGTAATAATCTTGATTGAGACCTGATTTAAGTTGATTTTGAAATGGTAAAATAGGGGCAGGACCAGATAAGCATACATACTGTAGGCTTCATTCCAAAGTTCTTCTTTGTTTTTGCCTCTGTGGGCACCACCTCCTTTTTTGTATAAAACAGGAACTCGAGTTCGACTCCTACCCTTTCTTAGTCCACTTCCTCCAGGGTGCTTCTGTATTTATTCTTACCAACAACAACTTTCCATGTTTAAGGCAGTAGTAGTGTTCTGAGATTAGGGCTCAAGTGGTATAGCCTTACTGTATGCACAACCTTACCCACCCGTGTCATGCTGTGTGCCAGTGAGTCTTGCATGTTGGGACGGTAGTATTTCCAGTTTGACCAGCTCAGAGGTGCTGGCTAACAGCTGTGTGGCCTCCAGCACCGTACAGTGCTCTGTGGATGTACCGTCTATACACACCAACTGATCCCCGATATGTAACACCCCACACCTAGAGAGAGAGAGAGAGAGAGAGAGAGAGAGAGAGAGAGAGAGAGAGAGAGAGAGAGAGAGAGAGAGAGAGAGAGAGAGAGAGAGAGAGAGAGAGAGAGAGAGAGAGAGAGAGAGAGAGAGAGAGAGGGGGAGAGGGGGAGAGAGAGATGTTGAAAACCAGTGATGGAAGGAGCAGGCTACTCATGTGTTATTACTTAAGTAAAAGTATCAATACCACAATGAAGAAAAAGTACAAAAGTGTTGGCATCAAAATACACTTAAAGTACCAAAAATAAAAGTAGGCTACTCATTTTCAGATTAATACAAATATTTTCAAAAAGCAGAGTGTTAATGTATGTTTTGTAATTATAATCTAAATCTACAAAGTAACTAGTAGTTTTCAAATAATTGTAGTGGAGTAAAAAGTACAATATTTGCCTCTGAGATGTAGCGGAGTAAAAAAAAAGTACAGTACTTGAGTAAATGTACTTAGCTACTTTCCACCACTGATCAAAACAATAAACACATCATTATGTCATTTTATCGCCGCATAATATTCACACTCTGTTCGGATTTGATTTGATCTATTTAATGATAGCAACCATTACACATTGATTTATCACACACTGGGGGTTACAAGGCAATCAAGGATGAAAAACACAATCAAGTCAGGGAATTCATTCCATTGTGGTCCTCTCACATAAAAGGGAGAACCCAGACATACATAATAGTCAATACAAAAATGTAAAAGGCTAAAAAAAACTATAAAATACTAGCATGGATGTAGCCTACTCAAGCCACAATTTAGCAAAATGTTGTCTACCATTCATAATTCCTGTCAGCAGGCCTGGGTCAGGTCAGGACTGCGTGAGTGAGTGAGTGAGTGTGCGTGCGACTGCGTGTGTGTGTGTGCGTGTGTGTGTGCGTGTGTGTACCTGTCCACCACGCTGCCTGGTTTGATCCGGTCAATGACGATCACTTGTTTGCTCACGTGATTGGCCGATGTCAGAGTGACGCCCAGTGTTGACCCCGCTGACTTAGCAATCTCCACCAATAAGGGTCCGGACCCATTCGTTAGTGTATCTGACAAAAGGGGGGGGGGGGGGGCGAAAGGTGGAGAAACACAACACATTGGGATGCTTTAATGTGTACTCACTGTACTGTAACAGCTAACCGTGAATATTAGTTGCTACATCAAGATATCACAGATGTCGCAACCTTGTTCTTAAAGGTAATGGCAGCCAACACTCTGATTGGTTTGATTAATGTAACGCTCAAACCACACCTATGCATAATCCAGGGCCGTTTAGCATTTAGCGGCAGTGTTGTGCCATGGGCGTTAAGTGGGCGCCCTGAAAATAGGGCCCTGTGTTTTTACTCTATAAACAAAGGTTATTATTCATTATTGTAATTTAGTATGTCCTTAAATGGCTCATGCAGAAAATGTGACATATAATTCAGGGCGTCGAGAATCGACAATAAGATTAACTGTCCAGAAAACTAAAATCGACATAAAAAAAAGACTAAAGGGTGGGTGGGCTGGACGGACAACGATGGACGTCACTAACGTAACATCCGGACGTGCGAGTCGCACCGTTGTGCCACTCCGCATCAACTTGGCAAAAACACTGTTCAGGGTCAGTAGCCTGGCAATAGTCACACCAGAGGACATGTGTGGGCGCCAGGGGCCATATATAATATATAAGCATATAAGTGCTGCG
>NC_137612.1:48334553-48349553 GCF_963280865.1 Gymnoscopelus braueri | reverse complement strand
TTAAGCTTTCATTCAAGCCCTTTTGTGTATATGTAGGACAAGTACAGTGGTTACTGGAGCTCTTCAAACTTTGAATAAAACATTTTTTACACAATATCTGCCTAAATCATATATTTTCTTTTAGTCCTGTGCCACCAATAAACATCAGTGGCACAAAACACAAAACCTGGAATACTGACATGACCCTAAGGATTCAGGAAATGTATAATTTGCCTATAATATGTCATTCTGCAGGGGTGATTTTCAGCCTTATATTACACAAACAATTTTAAGAAGCTAAACAGACCAAAGGTCACATTTCATTTTGACACATGAATGTGTGACACAGTGATATCATTTAATTTAATTTGATTGAATTTATTGATATAATTTATAATATAAATTAATGTATTTCTAACTCATCCAGGTATAAATATTGTAATTCATAAATTACAATTAACTAAGTCCCATGAAAACAGAACAGCAAACAATTAAAAAGTGTTAAAGTCCTGTCACAAACATTTTAAAAGGGGTAATAGAGTAAATATGATTAAATAACTTTTAGGCATGGGTTAGTTGCACCTGTTAATTCATGGAAGGGGGTTTCTCAGTTCAAATGGGCTCCACCAATCCCTTTGCCCGAATCCCTGTTGACCAAGCCATAGAAGAAACGGTGAACAAAGACACCCAGACAGCTGGAGGGACAAAGAGATTCAGCTTGAAGCCAGGAACTGTGACTGAATATTACCTTACAGCCGAGTACAGAACCGTGTTCCTCAGACATCTGAGAGACTCGATAGGTCAAGGCAGTTCCAAGCTGTCCCATGCATCCAGATCTACAGGGTCCAAGGATCAAAAGAGATGATGAGGATATCAAGGCTTTCATTGACCTTATGGAGAATAACAGGCTCAATCCTGTGGCTTCAAATAGCATTGATCTGGTTGGCCTCTCCACTGGCTCCATTGTTCCGCCTGATGTGACCAGGGATCTCTTGAGAGCTCCTGAGATAGGCGAAGAGGCCTACCAGGTATTCAGACAAACAAGGCCCACCAACTGTTAAATTCCATGACAAGATGACCAAGCAAAGCCTAAAAACATTCTCCAATATCTACACAAAAAGATCTCATGGAAAGAGTGGTCAGAATGTTGTTCTAAAGGCTGATAGGAACCTGTTCAGTCACATGATCCTGGTGGCTGAAAGTAGGAAGGTCAATATGAAGGATGTTCTTGCTCACCCACTTGGCCCATTGCCATGGGCACTGGCAAATGCTGATGGGACTTCACGGAAAACCAGCAAAACACATCCCAACTCCATCTACTTGCATCATCGACGGAATGAGCCTAGTTCAAAAACTGAATGGTGAAAACGTAACATTTAAACAAGGGGCAAAGTCAGTTTTGAACCGGGTCCTCCAGGAAGGCGCACAAAGTGAACGTATTGATGCTGTATTCGATGTCTACCGCAGGACTTCCATCAAGGATGCAGAACGAGTCAACCGGGGTGCAGACACAACACTCGAGCACAAGCACCTTGTTGGTGGACACTATGTAAAGCAGTGGCGAAAATTAAGAGAAGCCTAATCAAATTTCCGGTCGAGTGAAATTTCTAGTCGAGTGGAAACTCCCAGAGTACACACACCTGCTGCAAGGCAAAGTCCTGTACATGACCTGCGAAGAAACGTGTTATTGAACGGGCAAACTACCAGGCAGCAATCTAGAACTGCTGTCTACAAGCATCTCCTGTTGTGCCAAGCCCTATTCTCCATGGATGGACTGACAACGATGGCAAGCTGGCCATTCACCTGTGCGTTCCCCATCTGCACCAGATGTGGTCTTGGAGCCGTTGTCCTGCAAGTGTGTGCGTTCGTGCAAACTGCCAGATTGCACGTGCCTGTCAAATGGACTGACCTGCACCGACATGTGCAGGTTGCAGACCTGCAGCAACCAAAAACAGGCAGATGATCCACAACCAGAATTTGAACTTGGGGAGTCAGATGAAGAAATTGATGACCAGTTTTAATGTGTGACTTAAATGTGTGTGAGGCTTGTAAAAAACATCTACCCGGCAGCTAAACCATGAACAAGGATATAAGGAAAAAAGAGAAAAAAGCAAATAAAGAATAAGCCATACAAAGAAAAAACTGAACAAAAAATAAAGTGGGTTGGCACAAGGGACTGAAGTCTCTTGTATAGTGCGATCAACCCAATGTTGCACAATGTAGACTATAGCTATATACTGTTGATGTTACTACACTGTTGTTACTGCTGATATACAGTATATGTAGATAAAATGACACATAATTTCATGCACATACTTTCATGTTGATCTGACTACTACTGTGACTCATGAACTGCTTTATTATAAAATGCTACTATTGAACAAATACTTAAAACGAGTCTGTGTTGTAACTGACTATAGTCCGATTAGTTTCGCATTCAAACTGCTTGTTTAATATAAGGCTGAAAATCTGTCCCTCAGAATGAAATAATATGGGTAAATTATACATTTCCTGAATCCTTAGGGTCATGTCAGCATTCCAGATTTTGTGTTTTGTGCCACTGATGTTTCTTGATGGCACAGGACTAAAAGAAAATATATGATTTAGGCAAATATTGTGTAAAAAATGTTTTATTCGAAGTTTGAAGAGCTCCAGTAACCACTGTACTTGTCCTACATATACACAAAAGGGCTTGAATGAAAGCTTAAAGTGTCCCCTTAAAAATGATACCAAACACTATAGTGATAAATATTGAAATATGTACTCAACAGGAGCCAATACCAAGATATGCACCTGCATCTAAAATGGCTTTTTTCAATGGGGGAGGGTAACTGCAGCAGCTGATAACACCAATTTAGCTGTGACTCAGGAAGGGTTATCATACCAAAATGTTATCTACAGACATAGAGCTTCTCAAAAATGATAAGTAACCTTTGCCACCTTTCGGGTACCGACATCTCGTCTGGCCCATGGACTATAAGCTACAACTACTCCAACCAGAACTTATAACCAGAAACACATACACCACAATGGAGTATATAGCCTTCTATTGGCATAAAGTACATGATGAACTTTCTGTGCGGACGGCGGCAAAACTAAACAGCAGCCTTTTGCTTCTGCCACCAGGGGGGGCAAAGAAAATATATGAACATATGTTCTTACATATGCAACATATATCATATATGTGACATATATACGAAATTGTCCGCCTGCATATATGTCTCTATATATATGTACATATACGTGGCATATATGTGGACATAGAAGAGACATATATTTCCTATATATCCACATATATGCACATATATGAACCTGAATATGGCATATATGTAGCATATATTCTGCATATACTTGCCATATATTGGCAAAAGGGGGCCCCCAAGTGCAGCCCAGCCCCCCCCCCCCCATAAAATCGCCTATGGCCAGCGGTAAGCCTACCTAATGAGGTAACTGTGCTCTCACAGTCTACCCAGCAATGTACACACATTCTGAACAGTTTGATGTCATTAAAATGTATCTGTAATGCCTAATCCACTGTGTCAATTAAATGTTTCTTTATGACTAGTCAATCAAAGGGTACAATTTTAAATGTAGAGACGGATGAGGGAGATCTCAGTCACAAGTGGATAGCACTGTTCAGCATGCAATTACACCAAACACAAACACTTTGGTATCCTTTGTCTTTAACATCCCAGCCTCCAACACCTTTGGTTTTCATTGACATTTAATCTGCAGACCAATCAAAGGAACCGCTGAAGCGTTGTGCAAGTAATGAATAAGGGGAGTGAAAAACACACAACCGTGCGTAATGGTCGTGCAATGACAATGACCTTGTTGCAGGTGTAACAACACAGGTACTAATGGGATGAATTAAACACATTTCTAAGAGGTGACAATGGCAACGTTTGAGTATACCTATTCTGACATATGAAATCAGAGCAGATTCTCTGAGCATATACCGAACGCACCTGATTGAGATGCATAAAACTGAATCAGGCTTTATAATAACCATGAAACATAAATAACTATAATTCCGAGGCTCATTTCAACAGAGGCCTCTGGGCTCAGGCCACAGAAATCCAGCCCTGCCGGCTTGGGTTTGTTGGCATGTGGTCTTTGACTTGATGCTATGAATGAATTCTAAGCCTTGCAGCATGGCATCCTGTCTCCAGCAAAATTTGTCAGCAAAAACGTTTTTTTGAGACTCCAGTTTTATTTTCTTAAGGGCACTTTTTGACTCAAATGTGGGGTAAGATTTTAGCACAACACTGCGTGCGTGTGCAGGCACGTGCACACATAGACATTAAGCCTCTGCTATTTTACCTGTCTGTAAAAAAAAAAATAAGAAAAAAAGTGCTCATAAGCTTTGCATCTTGAAAATACAACCATTACTTTAAAGAGGTGGTGCCATGTTTTTGCACTTTTTCTGTTTTTCATGTGTCTATGAGGTTGATAGAACTTCATTAAGCCCCCCGGTGGTGTTCTTATGGTGTTTTATGTCTTCTCTGACTATTTGGAGTTTCTTCCTGGAGGCTGAAACCTTGAGGGTCAAACGTGCCAATAGAGAAACAGCACTTTAGTGACATCACAAAGCCCACACCCTCCCCCTCATTATCATAACACAACAGGTGTGGGCATGAGGAGGAGGAGGGACTAGGACAGGTGGGTGGTGCTAAGGTGGTGGAGGAGGTGCTAAGGTGAGAACCAGGTATACTTAATGCACTGGTGGGTGTGTCTACATAAAAACAACATTTTAACACTTACTGTACACTTTTTTTTTGTTGAAAAAAATCCTTACATAATAATAATACCTTATGATCAGGTTTTAGGGTTGAAAAATATCATGGCACTCCATCTTTAAAGGGATAGTTCACCCAAATAATTACTTTTTTTCTATCGATTAGTCACCCCAATGAGACTTGAATTCATGGATTTTTTTTTGTTTTTGCCGCATTCCTAAGCCAATAATTTGATGACCAGTGGACCGGTAGGCAGCGGTTCCGGCAGGAGACGTCTCTTTGTGTCTCCAACAGGAACCGCTGCCGGTCATCAAATTATTGGCTTAGGAATGCGACAAAAACAAAAAAATATCCATCAATTCAAGTTTCCATTTTTGTTTTCGATAGAAAAAAAGTCATTTTGGGGGTGAACCCCTTTAACTTCATCGAGATAAAGGACTAGAGTAATATCCTGGTCAAATGTGAACTGTGCAGGACATAAAACGTTGTCCACATCTAGTAAACAGTCGAAACTCGATTAGAAATCGCCACAGCATGCAACCAAGACTCAGCTAAACAGATTGATTGGCAGGTATGTTGTTGAGGACATGCTTCCTACCGCAACCGTTGAGTCCGTTGCCTTCAGAGACCTAATACCGGTGAAAGCGGGGCCACTAGTGCAGAAATACGTTTTATTGTTCCACTACATTTCATAATGAATAGCTATGGTCTTTTTTCTCCCTGTGCCACAGAACAACACTAAAACAATGTGTGTGCGTGTCCGTGTGCTTGTGTGTGTGTGTATATCGACTATTTTCGAGGCAACAAATGTTAAGAAATGTCAGGCCAAAAGGGCCCCTCTTAACATTTTCTGCACGTCGCTGTGCATGTGAGTGTACGTACTGTATGTGTTGTTTCTCACCTCGCAGCGAGCCCTCCAGCACGCAGGTTAGAGACCCGTGGTTTGCCGTCCTTGTCGGTGCCTCCAGAGATGGTCAGCCCCAACGTGGAGCCTTCCTTCTTCACCAGCTCCACCATGGTCACCCCACGCACTGCTTCTGACCACAACAACAACACACACATCCATGCACACGCACACGCACACACACATCCACACGCACGCACGCACGCACGCACGCACGCACGCACGCACGCACGCACGCACGCACGCACGCACGCACGCACGCACACACACACACACACACACACACACACACACACACACACACACACACACACACACACACACACACACACACACACACCATCAATCAATCAATCAATCAATCAATATTCCAACATCCTCATGGCTAGGATGTGGGGCTGGATGGTGTTAAAGGCTGAATAACAGTCTGGTATGGTTTCTATCTCCTTCTAGATGCTCGAACAGCAGGTTGAGTAGTAGGGTGAGCGTAGCAACCTCTACTCCTCTTGTCTAATCTATAAGTGAATTGCATACCGTCGTTAAAATAGTAAAAATAGCCCAACTACAAGCTCACAACACATAGCAATAAGCTTGTAGATCGTCTATTTTCACTATTTTTGTGTGGAAAGGAAAGACACACACACACACACACACACACACACACGCACACACGCACACGCACGCACACACACACACACACACACACACACACACACACACACACACACACACACACACACACACACACACACACACATACACACACACACATACACACACACACACACACACACACACACACACACAAGCCCTTGCAGAAGCACAACTGATTTAAGCTGTTCATGTCAATATAGTTATATGAAGTCCTTAAAATAGTTTTTGTTACTCCGAGAGCGAGAGGTAATACATGGACCACGGGTCCATTTGGTTCCATTTGTACCCTCTCTGAGTTAAATTAGCGCTGGTCACTGACTGTGTACATTTTACCTGTTAGGTAGCCTATGTGCCAGAAAACACAATAAGCCCTCGAATCGGCATTTGAGTCAACAAATCGTTCAAATTAGCAATGGCAATGTAACATTACCGATCGGGCAGACAACCTGACCGGCAACAGCTGCTGCCCGGGACGGAGAAAAACACACGGCCAGTGGCCAAAGATAAAACTGAGAGCTGGATTAAGAAAATCTGGTGGTTCTGGCAACATATTTTGGCTAAATATGCTTCAGTTTACAAATGTGTGTAGCCTACAGAAACCCCTCCGCTGCTTTAATTGATATAGCAGCGTATTAGTTCCCCCGAGCTGGAATCGAACCACGTAGGGGCGAGTCGCGATCACTACAATATTATTCATTCATTTCATTGATAAGATAGGCCTACAAATCAGCAGGAATCACTGCTGTAATTTCATTTTCTAATATATATTCATATATAAGGCCAGCAATGTATGCTTTTATTTGAACTCATTCACTGCCAAGGGCGACTTTGACTGCTTTTTTTTCCAAAGGCCCAGACTGCCAAGGGCGACTTTGACGACTTTTAGTTTTTTAGTGGTTTTATAAAAGATCGCGCTGTTCTCTATCACCCGAGTGATCACTTTCACTTTGTACTCACAAGGATTTTTTTCCCCTGAAGTTCGCGAGACATGTTATTTTCAACGTGCTGCTGCAAGAGAAGGGGCCGTCGCGGTTGGAATGTTTGTTCTCTGGGCGACGCACACTGCTACCGGTTGTGTTTATAAACGGCCGGATGAGCGATAATAATGGATCAAAATGTTCTGTGGCCAGTTGAAAAGGTAAGAAAAGCGTACATTTTTGGCGAGAGACGGTATATTCACATGCTGCTACAAGAGAAGGGGCCATCGTGGTTGGAATGTTTGTTCTCTGGACGACGCACACTGATACCGGGTGTGTTTACAAACGGTCTCAAAAGTCGGACGTACTTTCCACCACAGCAGACAGTGTGCTCAGTGACGGCAGGAGTGAAACATAACTGTCTCAAACAGCGGAAATTGAACGCGTGACCTCACTATGACCTCATTAATCCATGTATGTGTCTGAGGTGATTCAATCTGTGACCCTTCACACACACTCACACACACTTACACACATTTGTATTACTAGATCCAAACTGTGAGGATATCAACGTTTCAGGACAGCATTGAAAATAACTGAAAAAATGCCGAAAGATCTGCTATTTTCTGATGTGTATCAGGCATAACTCCAATCCTATCAACCAAACCTAATCTCTAATTCCTAATCTTAATCCCTACCTGAATCCTTTCCTAATTGTAAGCCTAATTGCCCAAATCTTTTTTTTAACCATAAAACAAGCATTAGTACGGAGCCTCTAAAGGGACATAGCGTTGACATTTTTCATCGTGGTAAGGTCATGTATGGTGTGGCCACGACTTAATAACGTGTTACGTGTGTGAACGAGATCCTTAAATTGATCCCACAACTTAATTAAGGTGTGTGTGCACGCAAGATCCATCCGCATGTTGTGGTCACAAGATAATATGTCGTGTGGACAAGATCCTTAAGTTGATCCCACATCTTTTAAGGTATGCACACAAGATCCCTATGTTGTGATCACGAGATGATAATGGAAACAGGATCTAAAAAGCTTGGTAGGAAATCCATTTAGCATTGGCACAAGGATGCAAAGAGCAAATCCACAGAGCTGTTCCAGCTCTTTTATTGTCTTGGGGGGACCAGGAAAATTGGCCTCACAATGCTATTTCTCAAATTCTACTCTACTTGTGGGGATATCTCACAAGTATAGTAATACAAACACACGCACGCACACACGCACGTGCCAGGGACCCTCAGGCCATTTGTGTTGTTAAAAATGATTCCACTTTATTTTTTAAAAGATATTTTGGGGCTTTTCTGCCTTTATTGATAGTATATAGTAGAGAATAACAGGAAACAGGGAGAGAGAGGCGGGGAGTGACACGCAGCAAAAGCTGTCGGAAACGAGATTCGAACCCACGATGCGCTGTCAGGCTTTAGAGTCTATTATGTGGTATGTGCCTGGACCACCCATGATTCCACATTTTTCACACCTTTTAAAGGTTTATCTAAATGTCTACAAACGCTCACAACGCGTCACATTGTGAGCTTGTAGATTGGCTATGTTCGAATGGCTAAAGTATAACATAGGGTTAATGTGGTTAAACAGATTTTGATGCTATACCTATTATTAACTAATTTAGCTGTGGACCCTCTGGAACCCCCTCAAGGACCCATTGGGGTTCCTTTGTGTGTGTGTGTGTGCGCGGGCGTGTGTGTGCGTGTGTTTAATGAAGTTGTGCCGAAGAGCCCTTGAGCATGAGCCCACAACCTGCTCTGTCACTGTAATTGCCTCCCGATAAGAGACTCAATTAATTCACCTTGTGAACACAGCCACCAGCAACATGCTCACAAATTAACCCATTAAAACCGGGAACGCATCTGTGTAACCACTTTAACCATTATTTTATACTTTGGCTATTCAAAAATAGCAGATATGCAAGATTTTATATACAGATATACAAGATATTTCATGATTTCTTTTAAAATCGTGAACATTTGTGCAAATTTTTGAATATATATATTCATTTGTAACTCAAATCTTTACTTCTGGAGGTCCCTGGCACAAAATATTTGACAAATGTTTGCTTTAAAAAAATGATATTCAAAGATGTGCACACATTTTCGCGATTTTTCAAAAATAGCAGATCTACAAGCTGATCTTGTAGATCTGCTATTTTTGATCTGCTATTTTTGAATAGCCAAAGACATCTAAAATGACAGAGATGCTTTCCCGGATTGAATGGGTTAATAGGCTACCGACATTACAGAGACACATCTGCAGCATGGCAGGCTGTAGACAATCAATCTGGAAACCCAGAACCAAATGAGCGTGTGTGTGTGTGTGTGTGTGTGTGTGTGTGTGTGTGTGTGTGTGTGCGTGTGTGTGCGTGCGTGCCAAAAACCAAAACAGCGCCCTCTGCTGTTTGTACTATCTCACTTGGCTCTGGGACAATGACGACGTAGCACCCGTGCGCAAGGAAACCGGGGTTTTGGTCTGCCTTCAGCGTTTCACTTCCGGTGGTGCGACTATGTTTTCATTCCCACTAACAATATTTGTACACGGAACACTAACACCACTTCTCCCAGAGAACATGGATCGTTTTGGTTATAAGCCCACTTGTTTCTATGATGAAAGAGCAAGTTAAAATGTGAATATCTTTTCGTGGTTTTGTCTGCTCCGCGGACGCTATTGTTAAATTAGTTTTGGTTGGTTTCGAGTGGGGAAGGATCGGCGGACACGTAAATCCCGCCCACTACATTTGATTGGGTAAAGCGCGGCCTGCTTCCTGATCTGAAGGCACGCCCACTTGTAGCCCAGTGTGTACACGTTATGACGAACCTTCACGACAGATTCCAACGCAGAGCAGAATCTGTTCTTGAAAGATTAGTAGATAATAAACTAAAGGCAACTTACTTGATCCAGCAGCAAATAACAAACACAAAGCCAACACATGCTCAGAGATATTACCAGCCACGGTCCATTACAGAGAAGCACATATAGCTTAAGCATTCCGTAAAGCAGTGGATCTCAAACTGTGGTTCGGGACCATCAGGGGGGGTTCCCAAATGATTTGAGAATGAGAGATAGAGATAAAGATTGAGATGGACGTACGGACAGACGGATACATATTCTGTATATGTTGCATATCGTTGCTGTCCGGCAGGAACCAGCTAACATTCTTTTTCATAAATCAGTGCTATTGAACACCCTTTACGTCTGTGTGTTGGTAAAAAAATATTGAACCAATGAAAAGTATTAAAAAGTGCTAAAAAGTGCTTCTGACAAAAGCAGCTAAATCCATTGGCTCCTCAAACTTTCTGCTAAACCAGCTAACTCCAGCAAAGGGGGGTGGAGTTAGCTGGTTTTGCTGACTCCAGGCTCCACCCCCTTTTGACCTCCAACCTCATTGTGAGCTTGGAGGTCCATTCAGCTGTTCTTATCAAAGATGAACAAAACCTCCTAACTCCACTTTTTCATTTTTTTTTTCATTTCCTGAAAAATGAACATTTTGGAGTTAGCTGGTTCCTGCCGGACAGCAGAGATATAATGGATGGATCAATCAAGGAAGGAAGGAAGGAAGGAAGGAAGGAAGGAAGGAAGGAAGGAAGGAAGGAAGGAAGGAAGGAAGGAAGGAAGGAAGGACGGACGGACGGAAGGAAGGAAGGAAGGAAGGAAGGAAGGAAGGAAGGAAGGAAGGAAGGAAGGAAGGAAGGAAGGAAAAATTGATGGATGGATGGATGGATGGATGGATGGATGGATGGATGGATGGATGGATGGGTATTTGGGTATTTGGGTAGTTGGGTAGTTGGGTAGTTGGATGGCTGGGTGGCTGGGTAGTTGGATGGCTGGGTGGCTGGGTAGTTGGATGGCTGGGGCTGGGTAGTTGGATGGCTGGGTGGCTGGGTAGTTGGATGGCTGGGTGGCTGGGTAGTTGGATGGCTGGGTGGCTGGGTGGCTGGGTAGTTGGATGTCTGGGTAGTTGGCTAGGTACCTAGCTAGTTAGAGTGGTACATACCAGGTATACTGAGCCGCCTAGAGGACTGGTTGTGGTCGGGTCCTGACAGGTCCTTTGCTTTTCCGTATGGTCCATCATCTGGAAGACAGACAGACAGACAGACAGACAGACAGACAGACAGACAGACAGACATGTCACAGGTTAGCAGCAGTATTTCCTGAGCCCCTAAATATCGAATGTGATGAAATAATTCTACACTTTAAAAGTTGAAAAGCAGTCCCAGCGAGCTTCTTCTAAAGCCAACACTTTCCAGGCAATCAGAAACAAGTATTCATCCATCTACAATTTGCTAAACCAATTTGGGAAACTCTAGCCTCTCAACTCAACAGTGGTGAAAATGGAAACAACTTTCAATGTGTGTGTGTGTGTTTGCGTGTGCATGTGTGTGTGCACGTGTGCGTAAGTGTGCGTAGGTTTGCGCATCTGTCCTTTGCATATCTCGATTACCATCCAACCTATATATAAATAAACCTGGTATAAATACATGCATATTTGCACTTTAACTCTGGAATCCTTATTGTGGACATGTCATTATAGGCGAACGTCCTTCCTATATAAGAAGTCCCTAGAGGGTGGGTGGAAGGTGGACGGACAGTGGACGGTGGACGTCACAAGCGTAACACACAGATGTGCGAGGACACCGTTGCTCCGATGGCTCTGTCATGAGAATAGCGACACCAATTTACTTAAGTAAAGAAAAGCTATGTACTTCTTGCACCACTGTCTGCTGTGAAGTTAACTGGATACCTCTTAAGGCACTTGGGGAACACATTAGTTTAACCACTTTCGCTTGCATCCAATTGTCACACAAGCCAAACCTAAATAGCACACATTTGGGGCGCTGCAGCAGTGTTACAGCATTGTTAATCACTTCAAATGATAATTTCTTTGACCAGCGCAATATAGGACTGGATTTGAAAGCCACACGCCTGGAAATCTAGTTCTCAAAAATGTGCCCCAATAAAGAAAATTGAAAAGAAAGACATAGGAGATCTACAAGTCCACATCATGATGTGACAAGTTGTGAGCATTTTTATAAAATGTTTAGATAATTAAAAAGGGGGGGGGATACATTTTGAAAATAGGACTGGTGGGTAATCTTCTCTGGAAAAGAGTGACCATAAAATGCCTAAAAACGTTACAACATGGGGGTATAACCGTAAATATTGGATGTACTATCTTCGATCCATGGCTGTAAAAGTTTTTCTGTGCATTTTCTGCAGTATTTCATCACATTTGTGTGTGTTTGTGTATCTGTACACACGTGTGGGGGTGTTTAACACCCTCTCTGAATGCACACGTAGGCTTAACAACAGCTGTGACAGTGAAATGAAGGTTGTGGTTTATTGTTGAAGGTCTGAGGGGAGAGAGGGAGCTGCTCTAGTTTCTACACTCTGAGTCTGATGAGAGGACTTCAGAGAGAAGTTAGCACTGACATTATTTATTCATTCATTTGAGGTTGCGGTACTGCTTGGAACAAATGTGCTACCCAAGTGCCTTAACCACTCGAACCCCAGCATCCACGGTCTGGGGGGAACAAACACTGAAAAAAAGAGCGCACCAAGTATAGTTGCAACTCAGGCCCATTTTACTAGAGGGTTTTAAGTGGTTAAAGGGATAGTTCACCCCCAAAATGACTTTTGTTGTATCGATTAGTCACAATCAAATTATTGGCTTAGGAATGCGATGTTTGGGTGAACTATCCCTTTAAACTGTGCTCATGACATGGTTGGGGCAGATGGCCACCCACCCTAGAGCCTGGGTCTGACTGACGTTTCTTCCAATTAAGGGGGAGTTTTTGTGGGTCAATGTGGGTTCTCTACTCTATATGTAAAGTGTCTTGAGACTGTTGTCATTTGCCAGTTTTGGCACTATAATAAAATTGAATTGAAAATAGCTAGATTGTAGATTGTCTATTTTCAGCGAAGAGATTTAGTTTAGAGCGAAGAAAAAGAGAGTACAGTTGCCTCTCAGGTCCATTTAACTACTAAGTCTAGAGGGACTCCGTGGATAAACGAATGTGCCCTCCAAGTTCCTTTAGAGCCCTCCAGTTAACTTCACAAAGAATTCCAGACTTTAACTTGTAACAGAGTATTTCTACATGGCAGTATTGATACTTTTACTGAAGTAAAATCAACAAGCTCACAACGTGTTGCGGTGTGACGTGTTGCGAGCTTGTACATCTGCTCTTTAAAAAAACAAGGCAGTAAAGTGTTTAAGTCTGTCTGTGGGTAAGTCTGCCTGTCTGTGGGTATTGAACCAATTGAAAAGTATAAATTATAACTACATTGGATCCATTGGAACCATAAAAAAGGAACCTGTTCCTTTTTTATTACAGTACATTTCCTGGGGGGGGGGGGGGGGGGGGGGGGTTGTTATTGTGTGTGAGACAGACAGGAGGTTAGGGAACAACACAGGCGTGTATTATGTTCAATAATTCATTAGTTGGGGAATACATTCTGCTATAAAGTCTTGTCATAAGTCGTTAGGTCCGCTGGAAGACTGACAGACAGTCTGCCCTTGAGACAACTAAAGCAACACAGCAACAGACACACACATACGCGCGCACGGCAGACGCTCACACACTTACACACATCATACACAGACGTGACTGCGCGCAGGCAGACACACACACACACACACACACACGCACGCACGCACACACATATACACACATTGTATGCGCGAGCGCTGAAGCACACAGGATTCCCGCACGCCTACGCCAAAGACAGATCTTGCCTTGCCCGTTGGTGTGCCACACAAAGTTTGACAGCAGCTGGTTTTCAAACGTCAAACTTTCAGACAGTGTGTCTCTAACGGGGTTACGCGTCCCCCCTACGGGTACGTTGCGGTACTATACGGGGTAAGGTAATTTTATCAGTAAAAAACTAAAACCAATCCAAGAAATTCCATGAATTAGTATTGAAATAGCCGATCTACAAGACAACGCGTCATGACTGGTTGTGAGCTTGTAGATCGGCTATTTTCACTAGTTTGGGTCCCAGGCTTTTTCCCCCCTTTTTTGGGTCTCCATGCAGCTAAAACATTTAAGAACCACTGCTCTAGATCGTGCCGCTGACAAGCCCAACAATTATAGAATGAATTCATGATATAAAATTAATATGCAGCAGTTTGTAACGAAACGCTTCCCTGAAGACATAAAGCCTTCGGTAGACGTTCTGACAGTCATTATCATCCCTGCATGCAAGCAGTGCTGGAAAGTACCTAAGTACATTTACTCAAGTATACTGCACAATAACAATTCCTGCAGACAATGAAACGCAATAACTTTGTTTTAAATGTGGTCAAACTTCTCACCTAGAATTCAACCTGTTCTCTAAGTTAAGACATTGCATAGGTGCCATCACCACTTTTAAAGTAGTATTGCCAAAATCTCTCGCAGAGCATAACAAGGTATGTGCGTCTTTGGATAAAGGACCGAAAGATACCTATGGTTATTGTATGTTTAATTGTGAATATTTTAACAATGTATTCATGGTTCATATCACTGCAATTGCAGCTGTTTCCCAAAAATATTGTGTTCTATTGTTGGTGAACCCGAATCCCTACAGGGTGGTCATTAGTGATTCAGCCCTCTAGAGAAGGCAACTGGATGTTGCATCTTTCATGCATCCAAGAGGGTTAAAGGGATAATTCACCCAATGTTCTTTTTTCCCTATCAATTAGTTGGAGTTAATTCATGGATATTTTTTAGTTTTTGTCACATTCTGGTAGGAGACACAAAGGAGACTCTTTGTGTCTTCTACCGGGACCGCTGCCGGTCATCA
>NC_137612.1:48322053-48329553 GCF_963280865.1 Gymnoscopelus braueri | reverse complement strand
GTTTTCTGCACACACTTACAGAAACCCGGTCAGCCTCACCTACACAGTACACACACACACACACACACACACACACACACACACACACACACACACACACACACACACACACACACACACACACACACACGCACGCACGCGCACGCACGCACACACACACACACACACTGTGTGTGTGTGTGTGTGTGTGTGTGTGTGTGTGTGTGTTTTGCAGGGTGTAATTAGGATTGCTATGGACTGTTGTGTTTAATTGCAGCCTGAATGAACCCAGAACAGAACAGAACACACTCCCTCTCTGCTCTCATCTACTCATGTGTGTGTTGCTTCCCAACCTGTGGGCCGGGGCCCACTGGTGGGCTGTCAGGATATTGCAAGTGGTTCTCCAAATAATTTGCAAAACACTGATTTTGTTGATAATAATTGAATAGCAAGAACTTAAAGTATACTATGTTCCAAGCTGGAATTCAATCAATTGATTGATTGAATGATCATTGGGAACACATGTGTCATTTCTTTGGGCTATTAAAAAATAGCAGATATACAAGCTCATAGCGTGGCACCAAGTGCCACACTATGAGCTGTTTAAAAAAAAATCAAATCTTTGTACATATTTTTTAAAGTGAACATTTGTAAAAAAGAAATTGTACCAGGGACCCCCGGAAGCAAAGATTTGAGTTACAAATGTTCGCTTTAAAAAGTAAATTCAAAGATTTGCACAAATCTTCATAATTTTTCAAAAAATACCAGATCTACAAGCTTATAGCGCGGTAATTAGAAGTCATATTTTATATAGTATTTCACTGGCAATTCTACATAAATTAGTTTTTGACAACTTTTCTAAACACTCTTAAACACTATTTACATTTGTGAATGTCTGCCCCTGACACAAAATTACGTACATAGGCACCGGAAATGTAGCAGGAAAGTATTTGTTCATGTATCTTAAAGTCACCGCTTCTGACAACTTGTTGTTGCATTGCATTCCACCTGGGAAGACTTTTCCCCCACATGATCTCCCTCTCAGCTTTCCTACTGTCTATCTCACCTACACTGTCTCTCTCTCAGCTCTCCCACTGTCTGTCTGTCTGTCTCTCCTACACTGTCTCCCTCTCAGCTCTCCTACTGTCTATCTTTCCTACAGTCTCTCTCTCAGCTCTCCCACTGTCTGTCTGTCTGTCTGTCTGTCTGTCTGTCTCTCCTACACTGTCTCCCTCTCAGCTCTCCTACTGTCTGTCTATCTCTCCTACACTGTCTCTCTCTCAGCTCTCCCACTGTCTGTCTATCTCTCCTACACTGTCTCCCTCTCAGCTCTTCAACTGTCTATCTTTCCTACAGTCTCTCTCTCAGCTCTCCTACTGTCTGTCTGTCTGTCTGTCTGTCTGTCTGTCTGTCTGTCTGTCTGTCTGTCTGTCTGTCTGTCTGTCTGTCTGTCTGTCTGTCTGTCTGTCTGTCTGTCTGTCTGTCTGTCTGTCTGTCTTTCTGTCTGTTTGTCTGTCTGTGTCTCCTGCACTGTCTTCCTCTCAGCTCTCCTACTGTCTGTCTCTCCTACACTGTCTGTCTCTCAGCTCTCCTACTGTCTGTCTCTCCTACACTGTCTCCCTCTCAGCTCTCCTACTGTCTGTCTCTCCTACACTGTCTATCTCTCCTACACTGTGTCCCTCTCAGCTCTCCTACTGTCTACTGTATCTCTCCTACACTGTCTTCCTCTCAGTTCTCCTACCGTCTGTCTCTTCTAAACTGTCTCCTTCTCAGCTTTCCTATCATCTGTCTCTCCTAAACTGTGTCCCTCTCAGCTTTCCTACTGTCTGTTTAAAGACACTAAAACACGGCAGGCCATTCAGAAGCACTTAAAGGTTTGCGCATTCTCAGCTCTGTTTTCCTGCAACAGCTTAAATTAAACTGTGTAGACACACACACACACACACACGCACGCACGCACACACACGCACGCACGCACGCACGCACGCACACACACACACACACACACACACACACACACACACACACACACACACACACACACACACACACACACACACACACACACACACGTGCGCTCAACTCACCGACACAGCTCGCCCCCACATCTCTTCTCAGGCCACAGAACATGACGGAAGACATGGAATATCCTCTCACATCCACACACGGAGAGAGAGTGGAGGAGAGGAGAGGGGAATGTTTTCCGCTGAGCGCTCAGGGAACAGAGATGATGAGACACGACTAGCACTCACACACACCATGCATACCACCCCCAGAGAGAGAGAGAGAGAGAGAGAGAGAGAGAGAGAGAGAGAGAGAGAGAGAGAGAACACCACCCCCTGAGAGAGAGAGAGACAAAGAGAGAGGGGGGGAGTGTGTGTGTGTGTGTGTGAGAGAGAGAGAGAGAAAGAGAGAGAGAGGGAGGGGGTGGGAGGGTCTGAGGGATATGAAGAGAGGAGAGGAGGAATGTAGACAGGTTGTCTGGAACAACTCAGTTCTCTGCCTCCATTCATTCCTTTACACTCTCTCTCTCTCTCTCTCTCTCTCTCTCTCTCTCTCTCTCTCTCTCTCTCTCTCTTACTTATTTGGCATGAGTAACATACATTAACACGGACAAAGCAGGTGTGAATTAAAAAAACCCAAAAACAAACAAGATGGTGTCCAGTACTGCCGTGGCTTCCATGTGTAAAGTTTCACCCCGATGATGAGAGACCATCACCTCCACACCTGTTGAAAAATGCTCTTTCATCACAGTCCAATAACGTGGGCCAAGTTAGATTTCTGATTTCTGCTACTCTTTTCCTAATCCCTGTGCATAACTAGGGGTTGGGAGTGAGAATCAATAGGCTCTATGCACAGCAGCCATATTGGAAAGAAATTGGACCTCTTCCTTAATTCCTTCACAGGTTTTACCAATGATGCTAATTAAGGTTGTGTTCCATTCTGGTCAAACAGAGTCAGGGTGCTGATATTGTGCATGTTGACTCACTGGGAAGACTCTGCTACACCAGTGGGTCTCAAAGTGAGGTGCAGGGACCCTCATGGTTCCTTGAGGGGTTTCCAAATGGCCCCTTGTGGCTGTGAAACTCTGAGAGTGTACTAATGGAACCAAATGGACCCGTATGGGGGTCCTTGAAATAAAACAAAAAGTTTGAGAACCACTTTGCTATATACTAAATGGAGCCTTAATTAGTACAATTGGTAACACCTGTAAAGCAAGTAAGGAAGATCGAGGCACGATCTCTTTCCAATAGACCAATTATTTGTTTACCAACATTGAGACTGGATGCACAGGTGATTGTTTCACACAATCAATTCTCAACCTGTTGTTTCGGGGTTTCGGGGTGCGCTGGTTTCAGCACACCCCAACCCCCTCTTGTGTGTTGGCTAGTGCTGCGCGCCCTAGCGAGACCTGACAGAATGGGTTTGACACTTGCGCAGTATGACGCTTGCAACCAGTGTGACGTCGTCTGTTAAGGGGTCTATATGGCTGCTATGCATAAAGCCAATTCTATCATGCAATCGATTCCGGAAATCAATAAGCTTTTGGATTATCAATGATCTTATCGATATTTAGAGGGACCTACATGATGGCATGTCTCAAGAGACTAGAGTCATGTCCTAAATCAAATAACTGACACAAACTTCTCTTGAATTGCCAAACGGGAAAAACAAGGACCACAAATTGAATGGCATATCGCGTCAATGTTGCACAGCAGTTGAAGTCAATGCTCTACTTTAAGTGAATGTGATAGGGTGCCCCAGATTAGCACAGATTTGCCAATAGCAGAAAAGGATCGACAGCGGAATCGATAAGAAATCGGATCGAAAAGCAGGATAGATAAGGAAGATAAGGACAGAAAAAATATCAATCCCCATCCTTTATTTTCATTATCATGGTTATGAAATCTAAATGCTCTCTTTTGAATTTTGATAATTAGTGTACTACAGCTCTGTGCTATTTGGTGTTTTCTGTTGGATGTTGAGAATGGATTTGTAGAACTCTGCAGAGTCTCAATTCGATGTTTGTCACGTTTTTGCTGAATTTAGTTTGACAGTGACATTTTTGACATATGCACAGTAGCCATATCAGAAAAAGATTGGGCCACTTCCTTACTTCCTTCGCAGGTGTTACCAATGATTCTAATGAAGGCCCTGTTCCATTTACTGTAGCACAGTGGTTCTCAAACTTTTTTTTTTTAAAGGACC
This sequence comes from Gymnoscopelus braueri, assembly GCF_963280865.1. Classification (NCBI taxonomy): domain Eukaryota; kingdom Metazoa; phylum Chordata; class Actinopteri; order Myctophiformes; family Myctophidae; genus Gymnoscopelus; species Gymnoscopelus braueri. Next base: position 48,325,365 of record NC_137612.1, on the reverse strand, counting down.
CCCACCCGTAAGAGCCATTTGGAACCCCCTCAAGGTATTCTAACTACCTGGACCACAATTTAAGAACCACTGGAGCAGAGTGTTTCCAGTGAGCCAACATGCACAATATCAGCACCCTGACTCTGTTTGACCTGAATGGAACACAACCTTAATTAGCACCATTGGTCAAACCTGTGAAGGAAGTAAGGATATTAAAAAGGAATGGTTTTGTACGTACAAGGTTTCCACCCGACAACAACAATATAACAGTAAAACCAGATATTACAAAAAAAAATAGTAGTAGTCTCATGTTTTACTCAATTAAAAGTATCAAAACTGCAATGCAGATATACTCTGTTACAAGTAGAAGTCCCAAATGTCAAAATGTACTTCAGTAAAAGTACAAAAGTATCGGCATCGAAATATATTTAAAGTACCAAAAGTAAAAGTACTCATGGCCCAGAATGTCCCATTTCACAAGTCACAATCTGATCTACAAGCTCATAATATGTTGCAATAATTCTAGTGGAGTAAAAGTACAATATTTACCTCTGAAATGTAGTGGAGTAGAAGTAAAAGTATAGAATTATATAGAATTGGAAATACTCCAGTAAAGTAAAAGTACCTCGACATTGTACTTAAGTTCAGTACTTGAGTCAATGTAATTAGTTACTTTCCACCAGTGCTGCCATGTGACCTCAGACAAACTATAAACTATAAACCATGCACAATAATGCAGCAATATAAAGTGCACGCGTGTAAATGAGGACAAACTCTGCATCTGTGTTCAAACACACATAAAGTCCTTCTTCTCTGCTGCCACCCAGAGATTATGACAGGGACGTCTCCCTCCTCCCCAGGAAATGTGACACTGATCAGCCTAGTAGTGTGCAAGATTAGCCGCGAGGACACAGGCACGCACGCACGCACGCACGCACGCACGCACGCACGCACGCACGCACGCACGCACGCACGCACGCACGCACGCACGCACGCACGCACGCACGCGCACACACACACACACACACACACACACACACACACACACACACACACACACACAGTCAGGTTTAAGCTTCTTCCATTTGACCATTTGATTGTGTGTGTGTGTGTGTGTGTGTGTGTGTGTGTGTGTGTGTGTGTGTGTGTGTGTGTGTGTGTGTGTGTGTGTGTGTGTGTGTGTGTGTGTGTGCAACACAGGTGTGTGTGTGTGTGTGTGTGTGTGTGTGTGTGTGTGTGTGTGTGTGTGTGTGTGTGTGTGTGTGCGTGCATGCGAAAATGCGTACGTGAGTGCATGTGTGCGTGCGCACAATTTATCCCTAAATCCCCTTCTTGCATTCTCTAACGTGAACGCTGATTCATCAAACATCACTTTTTAACACTTGAACTGTCTGTGAGAGACAGATGGTAAGAAAGCAGAGAGGGAGACACTGTCGGAGAGACAGACAGTAGGACAGCTGAGCGGGAGACAGTGTAGGAGAGGGAGACAGTAGGAAAGCTGAGAGGGAGTCAATTCTCCCGCCCATCTTCATTTTTATCCTCCCCTTCATCTCTCTCTCTCTCTCTCTTGTTCCATCTCTCTGCCATATAAGGCAGCAGCCTCTCTCTCGCACGCACGCACGCACGCACGCACGCACGCACGCACGCACGCACGCACGCACGCACGCACCTATAGCAGAAAGAAGCTAAGCGCCAAATATTTTATTTGATATACAGAACAGAGGCCATCCCTTTACTGCACCCTCTATAACTAGTGCTGGGTACGTACATATATTTTTCCATACTTCTACTCCACTACATCCCAGAGTAGACAAATTATCAATCTAATTAATTAAAACATTTATATATATTATAATTTTTTGTAGCATATCTACATAGGCCTAAGTTCACTTATGTATGTAATGTAATGTAATGTGACACATTGTGAACTTGTGGTTCTGCTAATCGCCAAAGTATAAAATAGGGCTTCAAACCCCTAGAGAACTGGACTTGAGTTACAACTGTACTTTGACCACTTTTCCTGTTTATATCAAATCTCTTCGCCAAAAATAATAGACTGTATAATGGACATTCTGCATAAGGAGTACTTGTACTGTTGCTACTTTGAGTATGCATAGTATTCCGCCACAGCATTGCGGAGTATAGTGAACTGCAGCATATTGTCATGTACCTCATAATATCAGCTGAATGCTAGATGGAAACACAGAAAAAGTCATTATTATGAAATCGTCTCTGTCATTGGACATATGAGAAAACCTCATGTGTCCAAAACTGTTACTTTCCAGGATAAACATTCCAAAAGTAGCAAAAAGTAGCAGTTCGATAAGCTCCCGCCCATCTTCATTTTTCATAAGAGGTTTCTGCCTGACAGCAACAATATAATAGCTACTACTACAGTACTGGTATTATAATTAGCCTGTAATGTCTCTTCCTCTTGTGTGCGAGGAGATTAACTGACAGGAAACCAGAACACACTGTGTGTGGGCCACTATGGGCGTGTGTGCTCGCCTATCTTCCTGGGTGTCCCATGTCTTGTAAACACCAGGTCAGTGCCATATCGTTGCTCTAGGGCAGAAATCTCCGTATTCAAACTTTTTGTGTTATTTTTTTTCGTAAATTAACGCCCTACTTGATCATACTACAGCGTCACACAAAAGCGCCGCGTTTCGAGTTTGTAGATCTGCTACTTTTGCTGTTTTTGAATTTGAATCCTGAAAATTAACCGTTTTGGACGATATCATGGGTGTAAAAAAATATGATTTTGCACAGTTTTGAGTGTGCGCAGGCTTTCTTTAATTGTTCATCTGGCTTCATTTTGACTCCGGCACCTCACCCATGCAAGTTTACTGGCAGATGAGAGGGTTGTCTCACAAAAAAAAACATATTTTGACTCTGTTCCAACTCTGTCCCCCCCCCCCCCCCCCCTTCACGTCACATGTTGACGTTTGGTCACTAAGTCACAATATGCCTTTTGAGGAGTGAGACAGTGTTGGCTGCATCCCTGCATGTTTCTGGGATGTCTGCACAGTTATCTATTTCTTACGTAACGATCCCACACTCCCACTGATAGCGGCATCTGCATAAAGTGCCGTGTCGCCTCTGTCGGGTGGAAACCTCGTATGTCCAAAGCTGTTAATATTCGGGAAATGTGAAAAAATTACCTGTTTTTCTACATGTGTCTGCTTGGCTGGTTTTCATAAAATACACCTCTGCCTTCTATCTGTGGACCTGCTTTCACTTTCTATTAAGGCTCTCTATCTCTCTCTCTATCTCTCTCTCTCTCTCTCTCTCTCTCTCTCCCCCAGTGGATTTAAAGTGCAAATGAAGACACTC
>NC_137612.1:48317053-48319553 GCF_963280865.1 Gymnoscopelus braueri | reverse complement strand
CGTGCACTATACATAATGCACATTTTAGACTATGTCGTACGGCTTAATTGGTTAATGTATGTTTTGTAATAATATAAATATGTAAAGTAAAATGTTTTGTAAAAACTGCAGTGGAGTAAAAAGTACAATATATGCCTCAGAGTTTGTGGAGCAGAAGTAGAAAGTATTGAAAAATGGAAATACTAAAATGTATACTTGAGTACAGTACTTGAGTAAAATATAATTAGTTATTTTCCACCGCTGTCTAAAAGTGGGTTAAAATTCTATCTAGACCAGTGGGGTCCAGGGACCCTCAGGGTGGACCCTTACAGTTCTGAAACTGAGAGTGTACAAATGGTCCTTGAAATGAAAAACGTTGAGAACCTGTGTGATCTAGACACAGTGTTCTACATGGAGGGTCCCTGCAGCAGCAGAAGACCCTTGTGTCTTCATTACATGGGGCCCCGGGGCCAAACTCCAAGATTCTCAAAAGATAAAAGAAACACTTGTGGAAAAAGTTGCAATCGTTTAAAGAAAAAACCCCAAAACTCTGCTGTAGTTACCATGGCGATGACCTCTATACTTCCCATTAAAATTAAAGTAAACCATGACTCATCACTCTCCTGATTTACATCACCCTTATTTTTATTCTTACTGTTTCAATTCTGAAATATGACAGAGAGAGAGATTATCCTAAAACCAACCAAGCCCATATGAATATAAATGTCTATTCAGCCTGGTCACCAGATAAAACATTGTCACTGTACATTTTACAGAAACGTTCAGTAACATTTTAAATCCCCAAAACGTTGCATTTGAACATGCGCTGCAGATGAAAACCATGTAGAGTCAATCGTCGATTTTACGTTGCCTACTGACTAGGCTGCACCAACGCTCCTGATTTCGTGTATAGAGGGGCGGGTGTATAGAGGCGCAGAGAGACTGCGCCTGATCCCATTGGTTCACCGATCTGTCCGTCAACCCCCGCCCCGTTAACACAACATTACGAGCGACGCCCACTGCACTCTGGTTGGTTGGGGAAATGAACACTTCCTCATACCGGGTACACCGACGCGCTGGTCCAGGCTTTTATTTTTTAGCAAAACTAAACAATAAAAGCCTGGAGATCGAGGCTACCTACTGACTAACCCTAAACCTAACGCTAACCCTAAAACCTTAACCTCTCAAAAAACAATACCTAAACGTAACCTCAAACCCTAATCTTAACCCCTAAAGCTAACCATAAATCTAAACGTTGAAATGCAATGTACCCAAAATGTAACGTTTTTGTGGTCATTTAACGTCATTTAAAGTTTCTGGACAAATGTACAGTGACGTTTCCTCTGGCGATTCGGTTGGTCTATTAGGCCTTGTCCCTCCACTGGTATATACAGAGCTGCAGCTCATATCCAGTGCTGCCCAGCCCAGAAGAAGTCTAATATGAGTCTTTGCATTTCCTCTATTAAGCATTTGTGTGGAGGTCGTTCATTTAGCTTATGCCAGAGCATCGAGGCAACCAGGTTGTTTATGACCAGGACTCTTCCCCTATAGGATAACTGGGGTAGGAGGAGCCATCCCCACTTTGACAGCCTAACACACACCTTCTCCACTAAGCCCTCCCAATTCTTCTTATATTTAGCTGGACCTAAACGTACTTCCAGAACCTTCGTCCCCTGCTGTCCCCATTATAAACCTCAAGGCAAACTGGGGGCTACCTCCTCCTTCCAGCGCCACACCTGTAAGAACTTACCCCAGTTCACCATAGCTGATGAGGCAATTTAATACATGCAGAGACAAATTATTGTCTCTACTATATCTCCCTGGTTCTTCATAAAAAAGAATTACGTCATCAGCATAATTATGCTGACACGATGAGAGGAGGACTCTGGTTTGCTCCAGGAAGAGAGAAACCAATACCGCTACTCATAAGTTGACACCCAGTATGGTGATACTGTAGTGTTGGCCTGAAATGGGCTCCTTTTACTTTATTCTTCTCCAAGTTGATGAAGAAGGAGCTTGGAGCATCCATGTCTTTATGTGAAACGTACCAAGCTCTCTCCATCATGTCTTTTTCCTTAAGTAATGGCTCATCATCAGAGCTTATACTGGGGTGTAATCCGTTATTCAATGTCTCTTATTTCAGTTTCCAGATTTTGGACTGCTTCCCTGATGTCCAGTGTTGTGTAGGATGGGCATTGTTGACCAAAACAAATAGAAGAGCTTTTTCCTATACTTCCCACCACATGCTCAATGATTCAGTCAGTCAGTCAGTCAGTCAGTCAATAAAAAAATCAGATGTGCCTTCCGTTTAGACGGGAACTGCGTTATCGGGGGTTGAAAACACAAAAGTGAAACCACCCTCCAGAGTCGAAATCTTTGAAAACGCTCCGCCTCGCGTCTCCATGTAAACGAGCAACACGAGGGAATCCACAAAACGTATGATGTCACGTAGCCGGGTATGCTATTATATTGGTGCAGAGCCGTAGAACCACGCTGCATTGGCGTAAACCAGTGTATATCA
>NC_137612.1:48302053-48307053 GCF_963280865.1 Gymnoscopelus braueri | reverse complement strand
TATCTGCCTGTGTCCCTTTTATACATGGAGATCTCTGTATACAGATCTCTGTATACAGTATATGGGTATGTGATGTCATCAAATTGACACCATATAGTACTGATGTCATAGACTGGCCTCCAAGTACTATGCTAATGTATATTGCAATACGTACTCTGCCAACGGGTATAACAGGTATTGCATAACTGGAGGGGCATGCGTTCCCATCTGGCATCGTTCCCAACAGGCATCGGAATAGTGTCTGATAAACAGGGACAAGCAAATGGCATTCATAGTGAGAATGTAACAGAACACAGACAGACAGACAGAACACAGACAGAACACAGACAGACAGACAGACAGACAGATCAGCACCACAGACAGTGACACACAGACAGAGCAGCTGTTCAGCACCTTGGAGAGTGTCTTACATGCAGCACTTCGACACAGAAAGGCATGTCACAATCATCTGTCTAAACAGCCTGATCTCCAGAGATTACCGTAACATTGCACGGAACGAGTGCACTTCATTCCGTGGATAGCCGCCTCGGAACTCCCGAATTGCGTGCATATGTACGGCGAGTCCCACGGTGGGCGTAACCAGTCGCAACCCGGAAAAACCCGGAAGCAGAGCAGTCCCCACAAAAAAAATTACGATTCTGTGCCTATCGGTACATAACTCAAACGGCGCTGAGTAGGCACAGGCGAACGTCCCACCGTTCAGGACGGCAACTCGGTCGCCTTAGCTCCCTCGGTGGTCCTTCACGGGGTGACAGTTCGCCTGTGAATGCGCGCCTCCGAAATGGTTTTGTCACAAAGGGAGCGCCGTACCATATGCACGCAATTCGGGAGTTCCGAGGCGGCTATCCACGGAATGAAGTGCACTCGTTCCGTGCAATGTTACGGTAATCTCTGGAGATCGGGTTGGTCTAAATCAGGGGTGGGCAACTTTGACGATGGAGAGGGCCACTATATTTCCACACTCACTCCAGAGGACCACATTGCACATACTGTACTAAAAACCTCTTATAGCTGTATTTTAACTTTTTTCGTAAAAGAATGCCGTACTTCGCCGTTCTATGTCACACAAAAGTAGCAAAAATAGCAGATCTACGTTTTGAGCTTGTAGATCTGCTATTTTTGCCATTTTTTTATTGGAATCCTGAAGTAACATTTTCATTTAATTCTAAATGCATTTAGTTATACTTATGTTGACTTTTTGAACTTAAATACAAATACATTGGACATTAAAAAGACACTAGAATTTTAATACTAGTCATTAAGCTACTAATATAGACTGAAGTAATTAAAGCGGGTCATGTTTGCATGTTTGGCATTGTAACTGCTGAAATCAATAATATATCAGTATTCCGATATTAACCTGCGGGTCGCATTAAGTGAAGGTGGGGGCTGCATGTATGGTCTAAATGACATGATAACTCATGTTATTCAACAGCACAGCTGGAGTCACTGGTAGCTTGACTTATAACGAAGAGAAGAGAAGAGAAGAGAAGAGAAGAGAAGAGAAGAGAAGAGAAGAGAAGAGAAGAGAAGAGAAGAGAAGAGAAGAGAAGAGAAGAGAAGAGAAGAGAAGAGAAGAGAGTGCAACACCTACCATCAGCTCCCAGATGACTTGCCAAACCCAAGCCGTGCTACACATACGCTGAGGTGCCTGGGATCAAACCCAGGACCGTGTAGTCAAAATGCGAGTGCCCTACCGACTGAGCTACCCGGAAATCAGATAAACTTGATTATCAGAATCATCAGAATATAGATATTTAACTTTTTAATGAGAAACCTTTTTTGGTTTGAGCTAAAATATCACTTATACTACCTTTAAAGGTTAAACACTCTTCTTTATTGTGCTGTCATGTTGGAGTGTCAAACAGTTTTCTACCATCAGGGGCTAAAATATGAGTAAAGTGATTGGTGCAGTGAAAGCTTTGAAGTGCTGTGTTGTGAGGTTAGAGACTGCTGGCGTGTTTATCACTGTGATGCTGTCTGTTCATCCATAATGCATTAGTTTGGTTCACATTTTTTCACTTTGATCTCACTTAATAAGCGTCTGTATTTCTGTTATTGAGACATATTGTTTATAGAGGCGACAGCCTGGCTAGACGGTCTGTCTTGTCTTGACACACGCGCACGCGTGCACGCACGCACGCACGCACGCACGCACGCACGCACGCACGCACACAGAGCATGTGTCCATGCTGAAACAGAAATATGAAAGAGGAAAAAGAAGATACCAATTAATGGCCAATCTGCAAAAGAGTCTGTCTGTCTGTCCGTCCGACCATCCGTCTGTCTCAGTTTCTCCTGATTGGCTGAAGATTGGCCACCCACCTGGACATTTATTTTCTGTTTATTAAAGCGATTAAGAGACGCAGAAACCCTTGATACTGAACAAACACTCTATAGCAATGATTACTATCAGAATAATAGTCCTTTAACCTTTTAACAAACAACAAACCCCTACCTTTAAGTATAAGTAGCGGTACCACAATATAAACATACTCTGTTGCAAGTAAAAGCCTTGTATTCAAAATGTTACTTGAGTAAAAGTACAGTAAGTACACCAATACGGCATCAAAAATAATTATACTTAAACCTTATACAAGGTCACAAAGTCACTAAAGCCCCCTCACCTGGTGGGTGAGCTATCTCTCTCTCTCTCTCTCTCTCTCTCTCCCTCCCTCTCTCTCTCTCTCATATTAAGGATGACTCACTACCGCCCCCATCGGGTGTTAAGGTGATTAAGTGAAGTCTACCCACAGGTTGAAAGTATATGTCACACATATGTGTGTGGGTTGAACACAAAACAAATTGCCCCTCAGGGATATTAAAGACTACTGTACCTTAATCACACAAACACACGCACGCACGCACGCACGCACGCACGCACGCACGCACGCACGCACGCACGCACGCACGCACGCACGCACGCATGCACGCACGCACGCACGCACACACACACACACACACACACACACACACACACACACACACACACACACACACACACACACACAATAAAAAGGGTTAACATGCTCTTCCGACAGCTCCCAGCTCCAGAAAATGTCCTCCTCCCGCCCACTCAGCCAGAGAATTAATCTGATTGGATGTGCTTGGTCGATGCTATAATCTAATTGGACAGCCAGCCACCCAGCTTCACAAGTGTCAGAAGTGAGACTGTATTACCTGTCTCCCTCTCAGCTTTCCTACCGTCTGTCTCTCCTACACTGTCTCCCTCTCAGCTTCCCTACCGCCTGTCTCTCTTACACTGTCTCCATCTCAGCCTTCCTACTGTCTGTCTCTCCTACACTGTCTCCCTCTCAGCTTTCCTACCGCCGGTCTCTCCTACACTATCTCCCTCTCAGTATACTGTCTGTCTCCTACCTGTTGCCCTCTCAGCTTTCCTACCGTCTGTCTCTCCTACACTGTCTCCCTCTCAGCTTTCCTACCGTCTGTCTCTCCTACACTGTCTCCCCTCTCAGCGTTCCTACCATCTGTCTCTCCTACATTGTCTAGCTCTCAGCTTTCCTACCCTTCTACGCTGTCTCCCTCTCAGCTGGTCAACATTCTGGGCTATATGGGGTAAAGCACATCCAAGCTTTCAGCAAAGTATCAGTTAAAATGTATGTCAACTAGAGAGGTTCGGCAGTTTTATTCACATCCCTCATGCATGTATAATGAATGGAGTGAAAGACTTAATATTTTCCTCATAGGATATGCACTAGAGTAAATACAAACAGTATTTAAGTCTGCAAAGATGTGTTAATTAGCAGGACTATGTAAAGGTTAATCTAGTGTTACGCTTTGGTATTTATTCTGGAGGACCAGTTTTATTTTGATTCAAACCTACATTAGCAGGAATATACACAGCATGAATGTGAAAGCAGTGATATGTTTATGTGACCAAAAAGGATTTTGTTCGTCATTAAACTCAATGAATAATCGTGATAAATAATCGTGATCTCAATATTGATCCAAATATTCGTGATGATCATTTTGGCCATAATCGTGCAACCCTAATACTTAAACCTTTGGCCATTACATGTACTTAGTCTTCTCTTCCCTCTAGTCTACACCAAGCCTCTTTGCCGAAAATAGCAGATCTACAAGCTTTGTGAGCTTGTAGATCGGCAATTTTGGGCAAAAGTTCCCCCCAGAATAGGGATGCTTGCTAGGGTTCAAATCATGTATGTAAAAATAAATAAATAATATTTTTCCAGCCCCCCTGTAGTAACTCTGAGGCCCAGACCCCCTGTTGAAGACCCATGAACTGAGCTAACCCCATGCCTGAGAATGTCTGATATCATTGTAGCACACAGTACATTATGCATGCAAGATGTAAGCAGCGAAGTGGATGTGTGGAACAGCGTTTGATGTTTGAAGCGTGCGAGGCTTGGCTGCGTGTGACCCGACAACCTCCACACATCCACACAGATTAGCCTGTAGCTGCATTTGCATTCTAAAGGCTATTTTTGGGAGCCGCTCTGGCGATAGAAATCACTTCTATTTGCAAAATGACTCATTTACACAGTGCAGTGCTGAAAAGTGACCGAGTGCATTTACTCATGTCAGAAAGAGCAGTGTGTGTAACTAAGTACATTTACTCAAGTACTGAAGCTACTTTGATATTTCATCACTTTGTGTGCCTCGAGCAGCTGGAATGCCCAGATGCAGACACATGTTTGAACCGTAGTCTCTCGAGACTCGGAGCCAGACTCGCACAATATTCAAATCGTCTCTGTCGGGTGGAAACCTCATGTCCAAAACAGTAACTTTTCAGGATTCAAGATCACAAGCATCAAAAGTAGCAGATCTACAAGCTCAAAACCATAGACTGTATAAAAGAGATGGACAAAGCCAGACCGCTGGTTTCTACAGACCGAAAATGAAGCCGATTGTTCTGGAATTTGAAATCCGCCATCTCTAATATAAGCCCAAAAAAGCACGTCGGTAACAGGAACCGGAAAACAATCCCCAAAGAATGCTATTGGTTGGGTAGCTTGTCA
>NC_137612.1:48267053-48297053 GCF_963280865.1 Gymnoscopelus braueri | reverse complement strand
CATGAATAATGTACTAAGCACAGAATGCTCCTCATAGCCAGAACTAACACACTGCAGCCGTGTCTCAACACACACACACACACACACACACACACACACACACACACACACACACACACACACACACACACACACACACACACACACATTTTCATGTAGGTACAGTATAACTGCAGACACCCTCCATTTAATGCGCATAATGCTAGACAAATGGTCTAGCATCACCCAGAGTTAAACATGTACAGACAGACAGACAGACAGACAGACAGACAGACAGACAGACAGACAGACAGACAGACAGACAGACAGACAGACAGACAGACACACACAGACACACAGACACACACAGACACACGCAAACACACAGACACACAGACACACACAGACAGACTACGGCAAACTGATTTGAATAAATTGCACCAACTGGCTTTCAATGTGGCTGCTGGCATTCAGCCTGACACAAACCTGCCTCATTTGGTTCCTGCTCAGAGTCCAAACAGTTGCTGTTGTGCTTGTGGATCCTCCGCAACATAGACATACCATAGCTGAGTGGGTAGAGGCATTCTGGGAAACGGAAGGTCATCGGTTCACGCCTGGACCCTGTCTATACTGTATGTGTCCAAGTGTCACTGAGCAAGACACTAAACCCCTAACTGCTCCCTGAGCGCTGTATTAATATCAGCCACTGTTCCTAATAGCTAGGATGGGTATATGTATGAATATCACACACTGCTACTAATAGTTAGGATGATAAATGTATTAATATTACCCAATGCTCCTAATAGTTTGTATGGTAAACGTATTAATATTGCCCACGGCTCCTAATAGTTTGGATGGTAAAGGAACTGAATTTTGACCTTCAGGTAAAACGAAATTGTCAAACCAGGAACAGGATCGTGTCAAAGGTTGTGTCCAATCTAGACAAAGGATCTAAATGTCTCAATAGAAGAGCATGGAGACCAAATACAACCAGCCCAAATGTATAAGTTATATTGAATTAACATACGCTACCACACAGATTGGACAAAATAACATTTCATTCACTAAAATAAATGACATAATATAGCTTTAAATACAGTGCTTAGTTTATCTATAGCTCCCACCAAGCCCAGCGCATCATTTTAAACACAACAAACTGTTTAGACTTTCTGCTTTAACTCTGACTGAGAAAGCAATCCCCGTTCGTCAAAGTGGGTCACAAACATTTCCTGAACATTTCACACCACACAACATAACCTTTAGATTCAGATGCATCCAGGACAGAATGTCCCAAAACAGCCTCACATTAAAATATCATCACAAACACTCTGGGCTAGTTTAATATTCGGGACCGTACCTATGTTCCCCGGGTCCTATGTTCCCCGCTTTCCTAGGGAGAGCGGGGAATATAGGACCTAACCTAAACCTAACCCTAACCCTAACCTTAGTGGGGAACATAGAACCCGGGGAACATAGGTATGACCCCGTCAAAACCACCTCAGGAAACCTGAAACCAGAGTGATGTGTGCTTATTCTCAATGGTAACATTTTAAAAGACGCATGAGCACATTGAGCAGCTACAGTCCTCTGAAGCAACCAGAAACACACCTACCCTAGGATAAAGGAAATTACTCATAGAATGATTCAGAAAACCCCTTCTACTTTACACACACGCACGCACGCACGCATGTGCAGACACAACCATTGAAATCCCATATGCACACAATTTATGAGATATATAAGTATTGTATATAGTACATGACAGAGAGGGAAGGGAGGCCGCACGCACGCACGCACGCACAAACAAACACACACACAAACACACACACACACACACACACACACACACACACACACACACACACACACACACACACACACACACACACACACACACACACACACACACACACACACACACACACACGGTAATCCAACTGAGCAGCACAGAAAATGGCATGTGATTTACATTAAACCCAGTGGTGTATGCGCATATATAAACATAAAATAAATGTAGAATTTGCGTGTAGAATGTGTAGAGTAACAGTATAGCTGAGGTACACTTTCACACTAGTAGTGTGTCACACTGCAACATGTGCCAGCAGTGACTGTGAGTCATATATGTGAGTCATCACAGTGTTTGTTAGAGCAGGGGTTCTCAAGCTTTTGTAACTGGAGGCCCACCTGGGTGGGGTATGTGTCACGATGATCAGTGCCCACATACCCAAATAAATGTGATTTACACCGTCACTGTTGGGCAGCAACCTTGTATCTCCATATTTCAACTTTTTTATGTTTCTTTGTTTTTTTTGGTCACAGCTGCACTATATATTTTTCCTCTTCTACCCCAGATTTGAACCCGGGTCTCCTGCGCAAGTGCTAACATTTTTACCATTGAGTAAAAAAATGTTTTTGAACATTCCACCAGAGGGCGCTCTAACGCAACTTAGGAATGATCCCTCGACGCTGATAGAAGGAATGGACGGATGTGACGTCGTCCCAAAAAACGTCACTTCCGTCCATTCCTATATTAGGATTTGTAGAAAAACACTTCTAGCTCGGATTCTTTTTTTTGTGGTGAAAACGAGCCATTTTCAACGGGCGATAGCAACAAAATGGCCGATCGCGGTAAAAAACAGTTTTCGTTCCAGTGGATAGAACTCACCCTCCCCCACCCACTGGGCACTTTTTGTTTACATCCTCGTGCACGTCGTGGCTTCTGCGGCTCTCCCAAAGATCGTCAAAACACAGTAAAAAACGCTGGCACCCCACGCGGTCCCGCGGATGAAGCGGATGCATAGTACCTGGCAGTGAATGTGTTAAAAAAAAACAGATCAGCATTCAAGGCCATGCACAGAAAATGTTCATTTATTCTTCGTGTCAAACCAGGAACAGGATTGTGTTAAAGGTCATGTCTCACCTAGACACGGGATCTAAATGTCTCAATAGAAGAGCAGGGAGACAAAATACAACCATCCCAATTGTAAAAGTGTATTAACACAGAGATTGGACAAAATGGCATTTTATTCATTAAAAAGGTTACATAGTGTCAAGCTAAATTACGTAGTGAAAATAGCTGATGAATAAGTTGAGTAATAGCAGTGGTGAGAGAAGTACTTCGATTTGTTTACATACTGTGGGGTAAAAGTATTAATGCCACTTCAGAAAAACATTCCATTACAAGTAAAAGGCCTGTATTCAAAATTGTACATGAGTAAAAGTACAAAAGTATTGGCATCAAAATACTTACAGTATCAAAGTAAAAGTACTCACATTTGTCAAGATTATTTCCAACTTGAGCAAAAAGAGCAGATCTACAAGCTCACAATGTGTACTTGTGAGCTTGAAGATCTGCTATTTTTGAACAGCCGAAGTATAACATAGGGCTTGAATGGTTAATGTACAAAGTATGTTTTGTGATATACCCATTTCAATCTGCAAAGAAGCTAATAACTTAAAGGTAGGGTAAGTGATATTTTTTGGTTAAAACAAAAAGTATTTTTTTAAAAGGTTAAAATACTATATTCTGATAGTAATCATTGCTATAGAGTGTTTTTTCAGTAACAGATGTCTCCCTGTCTCTCCAGCTCTTTAATAAACAGAAAATACATTTTTCGGTAGGTGTCAAAATCTCAGCCAATCAGGAGAAAGTACCCATTTTTAAGCTTAATTTGTATAGTTTTCAGTTCAAATTTTGCATGCTCATTTCTTAGTGTCATCACTTCCAATTTCACTTGTTTAATCTGTGTCCTGATTGAGTTCTCTGTCCTGGTTGGATAAAATTGGAAATGAAACTAAAAAAAAAAAAAAAAAAACTACAAAATACATTTTCTGTTTTATAAAGAGCTGGAGAGACATGGAGACTCTTTATATGGACAGGACACTCTATAGTAACGATCACTATCAGAACATATACCCATTTTGCAATTATTTGAAACTTTGCAAATCACTTACACTACCTTTAAGTTTTCAAATAATTGTAATGCAGTAAAGAAAGTAGAATATTTGCCTCTGAGATGTTATGGAGTAGAAGTTAAAGGAAATACCTCTAAATTGTACTCAAATACAGTACTGGAGTACTTCGTTACATTCCACCGGAATGGTGGAATCTCTCAGACTCTGCGAGATGCAAAGAAAACTATGATTTGTTGAATAATTCAGAGAGAGAAGTCAACACTTTTAGAAGTCACAGGAACACAGAATTCCAGTAGAGTCTTTTAATTAGCAGTGAGAGTGATGGTTGTGCACGTGCTGAGCGTGTACGCTGTTGGGTGGGTAGGTACAGCAGTCGTGGAAAGTGATTTACTCAAATACTGTAATTAACTGCACTTTTAGGTGATTTCATTTTACTTGAGCATTTCCATTCTTCAATCATGTATACTCTAGGCTACTCCGCTACATCTGACAGGCAAATTTGCCAATTTAGAAGAAGACATGCCACTTAAGCCCTATTTTATACTTTGTCTGTTCAAAAATAGCTGTTATACAACAGGTAGTTCAGACCAAGCAATCGGATTGGTTGAAATGTGCTCTCTAGCCATGCATGCTACAGCACACCTAGCCGTTCTCAAATGAAACTATTCACATTATTAATATTAGCTGTGCTGATCAGACGGAGTCTTGGCAGAGCAGAGCAACGTTGGTGGAGCAACATACCCCACCTGGGTGGGGTATGTGTCACGATGATCAGTGCCCACATACCCAAATAAATGTGATTTACACCGTCACTGTTGGGCAGCAACCTTGTATCTCCATATTTCAACTTTTTTATGTTTCTTTGTTTTTTTTGGTCACAGCTGCACTATATATTTTTCCTCTTCTACCCCAGATTTGAACCCGGGTCTCCTGCGCAAGTGCTAACATTTTTACCATTGAGTAAAAAAATGTTTTTGAACATTCCACCAGAGGGCGCTCTAACGCAACTTAGGAATGATCCCTCGACGCTGATAGAAGGAATGGACGGATGTGACGTCGTCCCAAAAAACGTCACTTCCGTCCATTCCTATATTAGGATTTGTAGAAAAACACTTCTAGCTCGGATTCTTTTTTTTGTGGTGAAAACGAGCCATTTTCAACGGGCGATAGCAACAAAATGGCCGATCGCGGTAAAAAACAGTTTTCGTTCCAGTGGATAGAACTCACCCTCCCCCACCCACTGGACACTTTTTGTTTACATCCTCGTGCACGTCGTGGCTTCTGCGGCTCTCCCAAAGATCGTCAAAACACAGTAAAAAACGCTGGCACCCCACGCGGTCCCGCGGATGAAGCGGATGCATAGTACCTGGCAGTGAATGTGTTAAAAAAAAACAGATCAGCATTCAAGGCCATGCACAGAAAATGTTCATTTATTCTTCGTGTCAAACCAGGAACAGGATTGTGTTAAAGGTCATGTCTCACCTAGACACGGGATCTAAATGTCTCAATAGAAGAGCAGGGAGACAAAATACAACCATCCCAATTGTAAAAGTGTATTAACACAGAGATTGGACAAAATGGCATTTTATTCATTAAAAAGGTTACATAGTGTCAAGCTAAATTACGTAGTGAAAATAGCTGATGAATAAGTTGAGTAATAGCAGTGGTGAGAGAAGTACTTCGATTTGTTTACATACTGTGGGGTAAAAGTATTAATGCCACTTCAGAAAAACATTCCATTACAAGTAAAAGGCCTGTATTCAAAATTGTACATGAGTAAAAGTACAAAAGTATTGGCATCAAAATACTTACAGTATCAAAGTAAAAGTACTCACATTTGTCAAGATTATTTCCAACTTGAGCAAAAAGAGCAGATCTACAAGCTCACAATGTGTACTTGTGAGCTTGAAGATCTGCTATTTTTGAACAGCCGAAGTATAACATAGGGCTTGAATGGTTAATGTACAAAGTATGTTTTGTGATATACCCATTTCAATCTGCAAAGAAGCTAATAACTTAAAGGTAGGGTAAGTGATATTTTTTGGTTAAAACAAAAAGTATTTTTTTAAAAGGTTAAAATACTATATTCTGATAGTAATCATTGCTATAGAGTGTTTTTTCAGTAACAGATGTCTCCCTGTCTCTCCAGCTCTTTAATAAACAGAAAATACATTTTTCGGTAGGTGTCAAAATCTCAGCCAATCAGGAGAAAGTACCCATTTTTAAGCTTAACTCATTGGCCGCCATTATCGCATTAACGCGATCTAATAAATAGCGCGCTTGGCCGCCAGGATCGCATTAATGCGATCTAACGTCTTTATTGATCTTTATGCTCTGATCACGCTATTCTGTTATGAATCAGGCTAAGTTTCGGGTTCCACTTACTTCAACCACCACTGCATCCGGTTCCATGACTTGGGTTCCGTTTTCGGTTTTACATTTTTCCCCCCAGTCATTTTCGACCATAATAGGGAAACAAACGGTTTTTCACACGCTATGAAAAGCGATCGGAGACCTCCCCTCCTATAATCTATGGTCTGGGTGACGAACAGTCATCCCCGTTGTGCATCACAAAGTAATTTTCGCCGATAACAGAATCTGAGACATTTCACTTCCGGTTCATGTGTTTCACTGTGTGAGTGGGTCTGGGAGGGGGCGAGTGTGATCGAGAGGCGATCAAGCTTGGTATGTGCTGCTCTCTGGTGGTGGAACGATCAAAACGATTCAAGTGTCAAGGTAGACTTTCTAGATGTGAATTAAATAACAAAATAACGAAACAAAAAAACACGAAAATCGCTGGCAAGGGCTGCTATGAACGAGGTTTTAACTCTGGCAGTCAATGAGTTAATTTGTATAGTTTTCAGTTCAAATTTTGCATGCTCATTTCTTAGTGTCATCACTTCCAATTTCACTTGTTTAATCTGTGTCCTGATTGAGTTCTCTGTCCTGGTTGGATAAAATTGGAAATGAAACTACAAAAAAAAAAAAAAAACTACAAAATACATTTTCTGTTTTATAAAGAGCTGGAGAGACATGGAGACTCTTTATATGGACAGGACACTCTATAGTAACGATCACTATCAGAACATATACCCATTTTGCAATTATTTGAAACTTTGCAAATCACTTACACTACCTTTAAAGAGTCTACACCATGAAAATCACTTTTTTCTTGGTTTTTTGTATTTTTTGGGGTCCCCAGTGTCTCTTGTACCCCAAAAAATGTTTTTTTTTTAAATTCAGTCATTCCTTCTCATTTCATGGATTTCCAGAATGGGCGTGTCTGAACAGGCGATCTCAGAATGGCAATGTTTATGAGGTCATAAACATTTTTGATGGCAAACCCAATGTTAAATGAAAAGTGCCCGAATCGCTCCGAAACTTTTTCTACCCCCCCTAAGTGGGGGTCTACGAACAAATACTTCGGGCTCGGATTTTGGCTCCGCCCCCCGGAAGTGGGTGAAACAGGCACCTCAAACACTTGGTGGAATTGTTCAAAAATGTTCAAAGTGTTTTTTTTTTCGATTTTGTATTTTTCTTAGATGCTTCTTTTTATGCAGAATTTTTCCATTTTTTTTTTTTTTTTAATATATATTTTTTTATTAACAGAATTGCTCAGTAGCCCCCCCTGCCCAAGAGGACGTTTTGGTATTGCAGCTGAAAGTGCTGTATAAGCCAGAGACAATTGACTTGGGATGAGTATATCTGAGTGATGATTTAGGCTCAAACCTTTTGAAAAAGGTTTGAGGGACATACACCATATGATATTAAATATCAAATATATTTTTTAAATTCATGGTGTAGCTCCTTTAAGTTTTCAAATAATTGTAATGCAGTAAAGAAAGTAGAATATTTGCCTCTGAGATGTTATGGAGTAGAAGTTAAAGGAAATACCTCTAAATTGTACTCAAATACAGTACTGGAGTACTTCGTTACATTCCACCGGAATGGTGGAATCTCTCAGACTCTGCGAGATGCAAAGAAAACTATGATTTGTTGAATAATTCAGAGAGAGAAGTCAACACTTTTAGAAGTCACAGGAACACAGAATTCCAGTAGAGTCTTTTAATTAGCAGTGAGAGTGATGGTTGTGCACGTGCTGAGCGTGTACGCTGTTGGGTGGGTAGGTACAGCAGTCGTGGAAAGTGATTTACTCAAATACTGTAATTAACTGCACTTTTAGGTGATTTCATTTTACTTGAGCATTTCCATTCTTCAATCATGTATACTCTAGGCTACTCCGCTACATCTGACAGGCAAATTTGCCAATTTAGAAGAAGACATGCCACTTAAGCCCTATTTTATACTTTGTCTGTTCAAAAATAGCTGTTATACAACAGGTAGTTCAGACCAAGCAATCGGATTGGTTGAAATGTGCTCTCTAGCCATGCATGCTACAGCACACCTAGCCGTTCTCAAATGAAACTATTCACATTATTAATATTAGCTGTGCTG
Organism: Gymnoscopelus braueri; assembly: GCF_963280865.1. Taxonomy (NCBI): domain Eukaryota; kingdom Metazoa; phylum Chordata; class Actinopteri; order Myctophiformes; family Myctophidae; genus Gymnoscopelus; species Gymnoscopelus braueri. The sequence continues at coordinate 48,288,704 of NC_137612.1, read as the reverse complement.
ATCAGACGGAGTCTTGGCAGAGCAGAGCAACGTTGCTCCAGCAGCACTGTATGCTAAGGCTAGATTTGCATGGGAAGTTTACGGACATCGTCCCTAAATCAGGCATTAAAAACATATGGATTTCTATCGATTATCTTAGTTACAATGAGATTGAGTTACATTTTGTTTGTTTTGGGAAAAGTTGTCTAGCGCACAGCCATCTCAATGAGTGTCTGAGTACACAGGGACATTGTTGTCTCTATCAGATGATCCCATGTATTTTCAGGATCACAGAGCATACAGATTACACTTGCAAAAAGGTTATTTTGAGAGTGAATTGCCCCACGATATAAATACATTTCGATTTGTTTTCTAGGCCTATTGATAACTGTTGTATGATCGCAATGGTACACTCGAGGGTGGTTTTACCATGATTATTGTCACTTTAGTTATGCTTGTGGATCTCAGCTCTGCCTCGTTCCTGACCTCATGACTGTCGTGTCAATAATCACGGTAAAGCACACCCTCAAGTGTAATATTGCTTTTAGATCGGCTATTTTTGAAAAAAATTACAAACTATGAAAACTTTTTTTAAACTTTCGCCACTTTAACTCTCTCAGTGCCAAGCCCCGAGTTATCCCGAGTTTTCTCTGAATACCCTCCCTGCCAGAACGAGAAATCCCGAGTTTTTACTTTTTACTGTGGTCGCGCTATTCTGTTTATTTTTCATGATCACTTTCACTTTCTGATTCCTTCAGACTCATTGGGTTCCGGTTTCATGACGCAGATTCCGTTTCCGGTTCTCTTTTTTTTTCCGCTGTCATTTTCGGCCAGAATAGGGAAACACACGGTTTTTCACACGGTATAAAAAACTAACGGAGAGCTCCACTTCTATAATCTATAGTCTGGGTGACGAACAGTCATCGCTAGGGATGCACCGATATGGAAATTCTTGGCCGATGCCGATACCGATGTTTAAAATAATAATTTAGCCGATAGCCGATACCGATACCGATGTTTGTTTATTTTGTTTCTGTTGTTATTCATTCACCCTTTTGTGCAAGGAAAATAAATAATTTAAAAAGCACAATTTTAAATCATTTCAGCCCTTTATCACTTATCACTTTTAATGAGCACAAATTCAATAAGATTTATGAAACAATCTCTTTATTAATATGTAACTCTTACAGAAGATTACAGACAGATTGCTTCACATCCAGCTAAATAGCCTTTTTTTTAAACTTTGAGTCACCACAGTCTCTCTGTTGCAAACGGACAGTGGTGGAAAAAGTACTCACATCTTCTACTTAAGTAAAAGTATCAATACTGCAATGTAGAAGTACTCTGATACAAGTAAAAGGCCTAGAGTACAAAAGTATTGGCATCAAAATATACTTAAAGTACCAAAAGTAAAAGTACTAAAATGTTTGAAAATAGCAGATCTACAAGCTCACAACGCGTCGCGATGCGTTGTGAAAATAGCAGATATACAAGCTCACAACGCGTCGCGATGCGTTGTGAAAATAGCAGATCTACAAGCTCACAACGCGTCGCCATGCATTGTGAAAATAGCAGATCTACAAGCTCACAACGCGTCGCGATGCGTTGTGAGCTTGTGTTGGCAGCCAGACGAGCCAGTGCATCTCGTCGCTTCTGGTGAGCTTTCAGGAAATCATTGTATTCTTCAACGTGTCTACTTTTCAAATGACCCTTCAGATTTGTGGTGTTGAAATCCTTGCTGGTATTACCCCCCCTTGAAATCTCATTGGAACATGTCTTGCAAACTGCTAAACGGCGATCTTTCTCTGAGACAGTGAAGAAATCCTTGTCTCTTTTATTGTTTGTATGTAAACAGAGAAATTACCTACCTGGGCTCCATCTTGGAGGCAAACCTCTCTGGTAACAAAAACGCAGAAAAAGTGATAAAAAATGGCAACCAAACAACACACTATTTGTGGAGGATTGATCGTCTAGTCAGTAAGAATACTCTGAAGATTCTTGCAGGGGCCCTCATTCAAGGTCATTATGATTATGCATGCACTTCATGGTATCACAACACCTCCAAGGCCTTAAAAACAAGGCTCCAAACATCCCAAAACAAACTTGTAAGGCTACTTCTTGGCCTCAATCACAAAACCCATCTAACCCCTGCTCATTTTGCTAGGATTGGATGGCTTAGGGTTGAGGACAGAGTACAGCAACTTGCTATGGGCCTGGTCTTCAAGATACACCACAACATTGGGATCCCCCTGTATTTGTCAAAATACTTCCAAAATGTTAATGAAGTCCATGATCATAACACCAGAGGCAGCTCCACAAATCATGTGCAACCCAGATTTGGCTCAACTAAGGGAATGAACTCGTTCTCATGCTATTCATCAAAAATGTGGAATGCCCTACCAAAAGGAGTAAAGGAGTATAAAACCCTACTCACTTTCAAAACTGCCCTAAAGATTCACCTTCAGGAGGCTGCAATTCGAAAATGGCCCCTGTCTAAGTCTTAACCTACCCCCTCTTTCATTTTCTTCTTTTGTATATATATTTTTCTCTCTTCATAACAGTAACCTGAAAGCTGTTTGTATGACATTCTGTATAGTAGTGTGTATATCTGTCTGTCTCTTATATGTCATCATTATTTGTGTGCATGGGGTTCTCATCTTAAACAAGCCAAGTGCTTAATGAGTCCTCCAGTTTAGTAGACCTTGTATTGTGAATTTGTACTTCCATGTACTGTGATTCTCATGTCTTACTAAATAAAAGTACATCAATCAATCAATCAAACATGAAGCGCAGCATGTAGTACCTACTGCGCATGAGCATGTGCAGTTGTTCTTTGGTGTGTGAGTGTAGTATTATACCACCACCTAGGGATCTAATCTGGAACTGCAGATTGGTAGGCTGCAGAAAACACATACTGTAGCGAGCACAGTCAGTGGACATCGGCCACTGCCATCGGTGAAAGTCAAGTTATTCACCGATACGCCGATGGCAGTCAACGAGGCTAATATCGGCCGATACCGATGTAAGGCCGATACATCGGTGCATCCCTAGTCATCGCCGTCGTGTATCACATCGTATTTTTGGCCGATTGGAGAATCTGCGACGACGTCACATCCGGTTTATGACGTATGCACTGTTTGGGCCTGTTTGGGGGGGCGAGCGAGTCAGCGAGGTGATCAATGTGTCTATTTGCTGCTCTCTAGTGGCAGATTTGTCGTATGTGTTTAAAAAAGCACTCAGACAATTTATTTGAATGAAAAATTTAAAAATTTAAAAATTTAAAAACACGCAAATCGCTGGCACTGGCGGAGTACTTTATGAAAATACTCTTGGCAGTGAAAGAGTTAAGTAACATTTTATGGATGTTTGGACTTTGGACTTTTACTCAAAGTATACAATGAGCGTTGCGCTTGGTACAGACATGCTCAGAGCAAGTTCTTTCAGGGAACTCAATGCAGTTGCTGCTGGCCGACCATTGGTCGGTCTCAGATCCATGCTTCTATTCTCAACCAATCACATACTCACTTCATGATAGAACACCCTATTTAAATGGGGAAGTTGCATTGCTCATTCCTTGCTTGCCTTTTGCTGCTGCCTACTATCTGTGCTTCTGATGCTTACTGCTGCTGCTTTAAAACTGCTATTCACCCTCCATCACCCCAGCTACCACCTTTTACGTATTATGTATCGGGGATTCGGAGTCCCTATTGGTAGGGAGATGTAATGTTCTTTCTAAGAGTACCTAAAAGCAGATCCAATTCATCGCCAAACCAAAATAAATATATTGCACATTTTATATTCAATAAAAATATTGTATCCATTCATGAGTTGTCCTGACTGAATAGGCTCTATGCACAGCAGCCATATTGAAAAGAAATTGGGCCTCTTCCTTACTTCCTTCACAGGTGTTACCAATGATACTAATGAAGGCTCTGTTCCATTTGTGTAGCACAGTGGTTCTCAAACCTTTTCATTTCAAGTAACTCTGAGTGTGTACAAATGGAACCAAATGGATCCTTACGGGTCCATTTGGTTCCATTTGTACACACACCCGTCCATTTGGAACCCCCTCAGGGGACCACGAGGGTACCTGGACCACACTTTGAGACCCAATGGTGTAGCAGAGTGTTTCCAGTGAGCCAACATGCACAATATCAGCACCCTGACTCTGTTTGACCAGAATAGAACAGAGCCTTCATTAGTATCATTGGTAAATGTAACACCAGTGAAGGAAGTAAGAAGAGACCCAATTTCTTTCCAATATGGCTGCTGTGCATAGAGCCTATTGTGGTATTGCTACTTTTACTTAAGTCAAAAATCGGTGTAATTCTTTCATTACCGGTGGGAAGGTAACCAGGCTTTTAGAATAAGCGCTCCAGGTCATTTGCCACTGTGTGCATTAAACATCATGAACTAAATGCTTATTCATTCTATCCTCTCGCTTAACCTTCACACTAATGGGCTCTATGGGGACGCAGAGCACAGAGCAGTGTTTGCGTGAGTGTGTGCATGCGTGAAACAACATGCATCTAAATAGCATTCTGTACATTTGAAACTAGGATAGCAGGTAAGCAATGAACATAGCATCTGTCTAAATAACATTCTATACATTAAAAAAACGAAATGAAATAATAAAAACATGAGAAAAAGTGTATAATATATCTGCATAGTAAACATATATTGAACAAAGTTGACAAGAAGGGATACAAGGAGAGGTTGAGTGCTAGGGGGTGAGCTTGAATCTGAAGAGGTGAGTTATAGGGGTTGAGGTATAGAGTCTGAAGAGATGAGTGCTAGGGGGTAATTCTCAAGTAAGGTAAAACTACTGGGGCCATTTTAACATCTACTCAGGCTTTTGTGTCCATCCCAGTTTTTAAGTTTCTTGATTCAACATTTGGATATTTGATATTCATTTGAGCAGATACGTCCTCTCCCAGTACAAAGCCATTGTAACTTCAAAGTCCATTTAAACTATTAGATTAATTGAAAATATAGATGTGCTGGGGTGACCACCGAAAGTAAATGAGCTTATAAAGCATTATAGAGGCGACCTTCATAGAAAGTGTTTCCGAACTTTTTAATGGCATCATTTTGCAGTTATTGTATAGCCTGCCCCATAAGAACTTTGTTCTGACGTCTTATGGTAGCATGTAGGCACCAGAGAAAGGAAACACAGAGAAAACAGAATTTTGCAGTCTCAACAAGTCAGAGATTTGTAGCTCAAACGCGCTTGCACACGCACACACAAATCCAATATTAACTTTATCTGCTCCCTTTCTCTCTCTCTCTTTTATACACACACACAGAGATATCAACACACACAGAGAGAGAGAGAGAGAGAGAGAGACTTCCTCTTAGTTCCATTGCAACAATTTTAAGATTACAAAATGCTGGACACCACAAAAGCGCACGTACGCAGGCATGCATACTTTAAAAGCAGGCGACAGAACCAAAGTCAGTCATGAAGCACATCAGAGTGGATTATGTACAGTAAAAAAGGGGGATTAGGTAGTGAATGTGAGTCTGAAAAGGTGGGTTTTGAGTGTGGTTTTAAACATGGCGAGGGTGGGGGCAGCTCTGATGTGAGCTGGGAGTGAGTTCCATAGGGAGGGGGCGTGGCCACTGAGAAGGCCCCGTCACCCCAGGTTGGTTTCTTTGTCCTGGGGATGTCCAGGAGGTTGGCATCACCCGATGCCAACCCCCTTAGGGGGCGTGGTGTTGGAGGAGTTCAGAGAGGTAGCGGGGAGCGTGGTTGTTGAGGGGCTTGTAGTTGAGAATTAGTATTTTGAAATCTATTCTGTGCTTGACTGGGAGCCATTGGAGGTCATGGAGGTCTGGTGTGATGTGCTCCCTGGGTTCTAGTGAGCAGGCGGGCGGCAGAGTTTTGTACGTACTGTAGTTTCTTGAGAACCTTGGTGGTGACACCGTATTGGAGGCTATTACAGTACAGTACAGTACAGTACAGTACAGTACAGTACAGTACAGTACAGTACAGTCTACATAGCAACATAGCATAGCATGCCTCTCATCATTACATCGTATCAAACGCTCTCATGTTGCTAGGCAACAAATCAAAACACAGAAGCCAGCTCCCGATCTTCAACCTTGCACCCACCACACCATAACCTTTATTTAATTTGTCATTAAGATTAAAATAAATGTGTCAAGAGTGACCTGGAGTCAGGTCGTTTCCTAGCACCTTAGCCCCGCCTCCGAGTGAGGAGGCAAGGACAGAGTAAACGATCTTGTTATATCTTACTATACATGTGGCAAAGGTAGGGGGTGGAGTTTGTGTGTGGCATTATTGGTTGGCAGGGGTCTCACAGCAGACCAGTTAGTTGTCCAACTGCCTCCAAACCTGGCACAAATATTGCTCATGGGTCTGGCTATTGGGTAGGCTACTTTCCCCCCTTTAATTTGCATACTATTTGCATAAATAGTCAAATTAGGGGGTGGGCGATTGTTGTGGTATGGGGGGGGGGGGGGTGGGGGTATGGAGGTGCTATCAGGTAGGACGGAGCCAAATGCCCCAAGAGACTTTTTTTCTAGTTCTTAGTGAACCTGCAATATCCCATGTCTTCGCTAAAATCGTAGTCTGTGACAAATTATCTTTTGATGTTTGAAAATGGAAGTCTTTTAAAAGTCTTCTTAACATCTTGTAGTGTATGGTATCTGAAACGCGTTCAACCTTTAAATCTAATCATTCAACTGCTTTTGCTGCACATCCACACACAGTTGACTGATGAGTTGGACCATGAATGAGGGGTTGTAAAGCTGTTGCTTTGGGAGTGACAGACCAGCCCAGGACTGTGGGACAAGACAGGAGTTCCCAAACTTTAGTGTCAATACCAAAAACATCTGATCTACAAGCTCACCAAAGTTACACCTTTATTTCCTAAACAAAGCACCGTTTTTTTTAATGGGGCAAATCTATAAGCCCCTCTTTGTTCAGTGGAAGGATGGCTGTCAAAAGACATGCTTGTTAACCACCAGCATTGATTAACGCAAACAAAACCAACATGAGTGTCCAATATGTTTTGGATGTTGTGAATTCAGGCGATTCCACGTGGCTGTCTTTACTCGCATGACAACACTCCCATAACGACACTCACTTCAGCAGCACACACACACACACACACACACACACACACACACACACACACACACACACACACACACACACACACACACACACACACACACACACACACACACACACACACACACACACACACACACACACACACACCCACAGCAAAGAACAAGAAGAAGAAGAAGAAGAAGAAGAAGAAGAAGAAGCAAGATCAGTTGGGAAAGTCTTTCTAAAGATTAAACACATTTCAGTATAATCTCTCTCTCTCTCTCTCTCTCTCTCTCTCTCTCTCTCTCTCGCTCTCTCTCTCTTTCTCTCTCTCTCTCTCTCTCTCTCTCTCTCTCTCTCTCTCTCTCGCTCGCTCGCTCGCACGCACGCACTCACGCACGCACGCACGCACGCGCGCACACACACACGCACACGCACACGCACACACACACAGAGAGAGCTTCTACTTGGGACAGTTGTCACATAGTGGCAACACACACGCACACATCAATACGCTTACACGTGTGCTCTCTCTCTCTCTCTCTCTCTCTCTCTCTCTCTCTCTCTCTGTCTCTCTCTCTCACTCTCTCTCTGGTTACCGTGGATACGTCGTCTGATGACTCCCAGCCGACACTTGAGTGAAACTGAAAACATCTTCTCCTTTACTGTTGTCTTTCTGTCCTGTCCTGTTCTGTCATGTGACATAGGCCAGAGAGAGAGAGAGAGAGAGAGAGAGAGAGAGAGAGAGAGAGAGAGAGAGAGAGAGAGAGAGAGAGGTATAGTACAGATGTAGTGGTAGCGTAGGAGTGCTTCTTCTGTTCGAAGAGAAAACAGAGTGGTGATGCCGCTTCTCTCTCTCCTCTTCTTTCTATATCTCTGCACCTCACTATCTCTCTCTCTCTCTCTCTCTCTCTCTCTCTCTCTCTCTCTCTCTCTCTCTCTCTCTCTCTCTTTCTCTCTCTCTGCACCTCACTATGTCTCTCTCTCACTGTATGTATGTATCGTCTCTGTCTCCTTCTCTCCCTGACTCATTTTCTTTGTCTCTCGCCCGTTGTCCTCTCGCCCACGTTTGTCTCCTCTCTCTCTCTCTCTCTCTCTCTCTTTCTCTCTCTCTTTCTCTCCTTGTTATCTGCATGTTGATCTGTTTCAGTTCTTCTTTGTCTGTCAGTGGTTCAGTGTTGATTGTTGTTCTTTGTATCAATACAATTCAACCATATAGAATTCCACCTACAGATTTTTTCCACAACTCACACAAATCACCACACATCATCTCTAGTCATGTGACAATGACCGTCATACAGGGTTTTGATATCTATTCTGCTGTCCTGTAATTGGCTTAAAAAATGTGTGAGAGTGGCATATTTCTTACAACAAAATATAGAGTGCACTTCCAAAATCCCTTTCACTTCTGCCCTTAGGGGGCACCACAAATGCAAAGTTGCATGATGGCATGATGGTACCCTGATGGCCGCAATCCATGACTCACACAGCCCTGGTGCAGGCTACCCATCCTGGCGGAGATAACTATTATAGTTCAGTGGATCTCAAAGTGGGGTTCTTGAGAGGGTTCCAGGGGGTCCCCAGCTAAAAAGAAGGGGGAAAAGAAAAAACTGAAGCCCTATTTAATATTTTGGCTATTTTTGAACAATGTTGAACAATCTTGAACAATCTTTTCTTATATGGGTCCCTGGCACGAAAACTTTTCAAATGGTGGTCCACGGTCCTTGACATGAAAATGAGAACCACTGATGCATTTGAGGCATTTAAGGGGTCTATGGGGTTTGGTTGTCCGTGGCCTAACGTATACATTTGGGGACATCTTGATGCAGTTGAGGCGTTTAAGTTGTCATAAGTGATAAAGAGAAGAAGCTGGGATGAAGGTGAGGAAGGCAGATGGTTGGAATAAATATTCATCAGAAGCTCCTGCACAACACTCATCTAGAAGTGTTTGTTTGTTTGTTAGGAGTGATTTGGGAATGTGGAATTTCTCATACGCCATTCCCTTTAATCATGAGAGATAACATTGGGAATGCAGAGAGACTTTATTTTTAGTCTGTGCCAGACGCCACAAAGTCACTTTGTATGTGACTCATCAAACAGAGTAGTACCGTCTGAATACCAGCACGCACTCATCAAACAGAGAAGCGCAGCTTCCTTGACACTTGCGGGTGTGATTTTTATCTACCAGAGTGGTGTGAAATTGACTTGTGGTTGAATTAATTGGTGTTCTGTCTGAATGTGTTCCCCGTGTCATTCTGCCTCCTCTGCTGCATTCTGTCCATGACCAGTGGTGGAAAAAAGTACTCAAATGTTTTACTTAAAGGGATTACAGGTAACTTTAAGCCTAGTGTTTGACAACAGTTTTTTTCTTTTTTTGATCTCTGAAGTTGCCTAGAATCCCTTTAAGTAAAAGTGTCAATGCAATGTAGAAGTACTCGTTTTACAAGTAAAAGTCAGGAATTCAAAATTTACTTGAGTAAAAGTACAAAAGTATTGGTATCAAAACGTACTTAAAGTATCAAAAGTAAAAGTACTAAAATGTTTGAAAATAGCAGATCTACAAGCTCATAACGCATCGCGATGCGACGCGTTATGAGCTTGTAGATAGGCTATTTTCAAATAGCCTAGGTATAAAATAGGGCTAAAGTGGTTAATGGATGTTTTATAATGTAATAATGTATATCTGCAAAGTAACTAGTGACTAAAATTTTCAAATAATTGTAGTGGAGTAAAAGTACAATATTTGCCTCTGAGATGTATAGTGGAGTAAAAAGTTAAAGGCTATAGAGTGTTTTTTCAGTAACAGATGTCCCCCTGTCTCTCCAGCTCTTTAATAAACAGAAAATACATTTTTCGGTAGGTGTCAAAATCTCAGCCAATCAGGAGAAAGTACCCATTTTTAAGCTTAATTTGTACAGTGTTCCAGTTCCAATTTTGCATGCTCATTTCTTAGTGTCATCACTTCCAATTTCACTTGTTTAATCTATATCCTGATTGAGTTCTCTGTCCTGGTTGGATAAAATTGGAAATGAAACTGAAACTGAAACGAAAATGCATTTTCTGTTTAATAAAGAGGTGGAGAGACAAGGAGACTCCTAATACTGAACGAACACTCTATAGCAATGAGTACTATCAGAATATAGAGCTATTTAACAATTATTTTCACCAACGCAAATCACTTACCCTACCTTTAAAGTATAGACAATTGGAAATACTCCAGTAAAGTAAAAGTACCTCACAATTGTACTTAAGTACAGTACTTGAGTAAATGTACTTAGTTACTTTACACCACTGTCCATGAGTAGTTTCCTCCTCTCTCCTGGCATCTGGTATTTCCTGAAAAGTAACAGTTTTGGACGTACACGGTTTCCAGCCGACAGTTACGATAAGCAGACGTCCAGCTATAGACTCCAGAGAAGACCATGTCATTAAAAACAATGTAATTAATGTGGATATCAACAAGACAGAGTAATTAAAAACACACTCCCCGGCACGGATTACTTTCTGCAACGGTCAGTCCTGGAGGTCAAGGAGAAGAGGAGTGCAGCTCAACAAGCTGATACCCAGGCAGTGCTGGACAAATATACTCAAGGAAATACTCAAGTATTCAAAATGACGAATTGTGTGAAATTATGTTCACACACAAAAAAAAAAAAATAATTGTGAAAATAACAGATGTACAATCTCATACCGTGTTGCATCATGACATGTTGTGAGCTTGTAGATCTGCTATTTTCACTATTTAAAATAGGGCTTAAGTGGTTAATTCATTATGTACCTTTTCCCTTCCAAGACATGTAGTCAAAGGAACAATATTTTGACTTTAAAATGTAGTGGAGTGCATGTCATAAGTATTACAGAAAATACAAATACTCAAGTACAGATACTCAAAATATACTCAGTACAGATACACCGTTCACCGTTCAGCTCAAAGTCATTCTTATAAAATAAAATAAATCATGATTTTAAGCCTATTATTTATATTAGGTAAGTTATTCATTTAACTTCATTTAACATTTAACGTCTTGTTTCTTAATTCTAAACTAATTATGAATCATTATTTCATGGTACTGCAAAGAAAAAGGACAAAAATAAAAATGCTGTGAAAACACAATGGACCTGCTCGTGTACTTCTCACATGCAATTTATCTTTTTTTAATAAGGCACACAATATGGAAAACAACTGACAGAGAATAATTAATTTCATATTTTTACATAAAAATAAAACTTTTCACTTTGATAGCCTATACAGTACGTGTGCACAGCAGTGCACTTTTACTGTTGACTATTATTTAAAGAAACTTTGTCTCAACCATCGTTGATGGCTACCAACCATCATCTATCAACCAAACTGTATTGTTTCTACACAGCTAACAATAATATATTTAGTCTTAACAAATATTTCATACAAAAGCCTAATATTTTGTGTGACTACAGTATGACATTTATCTTGCAATATTTGTAGCTGTGTGTGACGGTTCCCTGTATGTAGGCTTTCAGTTACCTTGTGAGGTTTGTATTAGCTTTGACCTTCTCATTTGTGTTCTCTCATTGGTTCATAGGTCTCTGGGAGGGCATGCAGTGATCATTTCAACAGGCTGATTGGGGTGCACCTGGGTCCGGTGTTCACCCCACTTTAAAATCCTGCCTTCCTGGAGGCTTTTGAGTTATTTAGATTTTCCCCTCAGAACCATGCCTTCCTTTCATGTTTCAACATTTTGGTTAATACACGCGCCACATCTCACACACACGCACACGCACACGCACACGCACACACACACACACACACACACACACACACCCTTGTATTTCTGTTGTGGCTCTGGTACCCCTGTGGGTCGTACATTGAAACACCTTCAAACATAACTTCTCCATATCACAATGAAATACTAGTGTATCACTAAAACTGAGCTAAAACTAAGCCTTGCAACACAATTAGCAAACTCACATCTAACTGCTGCACTACACTAATAACTCAGAGGAACTCTGAACTGCCTGACCCACCTAGACAGCTTGAGTATATTTTCTTGTATTAGCAGGTTGCTTTAAGTAGCTGTACTTTGCTCCAAAGTATCAGTGTTGTATAGTTGGTTTAGCTTAAAATTAGTTTGTTATTTTTTGATTAGCCTATTGTTAGGTCTCAGCTGACAGCCCCATTAAAGGCAGTTTCACCTGAACCAGCTCTATAGTCTTCGATAAATAGGGGAGGAGCCTACACTCCTCGCAGGCGATTAGCAATCAGTTGAAGTGGCCTTAAATACTTGCTCTGAAAGCGTCAGCTTTTAAGCGGCGGCCAGCAACCGAAGGCCAGGCGACCAAAGGCGACAGGCGACTTTGTCAAAATCCGACTTAGTCAATTTACGGCCTTCCACATTGCGTGCTTCTTCTCTTCATAAGCAGCAACAGTGTTTAGTGATATATAGTAGTGTGATAGTAGTAGTACTTATAGTAGTGTGTATATGTTTAGTGATCTACGATGTGTTTTCTTCCTATTCCTGTCCTCTCCTCTTCCTGGTGGTCGCAAAAACACTGGGTTACACCCAGATGTCGCGATACAACTAATCTAATATATCCTACTCTTTCCACTCACGTCGAGCAAGTGGTAACGGGAGGGCTTTGGAATTGCCACTCGGCTGTGGTGGAAGGCAAATCTGCTTTCATCTCAGCCTACGCAGCCTTGCTCTCCCTTAACTTCCTTGCTCTGACTGAGACCTGGATCAGACCAGAAAACACTGCTACGCCCGCGGCTCTGTCAGATGTGTACTCTTTCTCTCACACTCCCAGAGCCGTGCGGACAGGTGGTGGGGCTGGTCTGCTAATTTCCAGAAAATGGAAATACTCTCCTGTTTCACTGTCACAATTCTCTCCTACCTCATTTGAATTTCATGTGGTCACTGTCTCTCATCCAGTCAAGCTCACCATTGCAGTTGTTTATCGCCCACCGGGCCCTGCTGGTGGCTTCCTGGAGGAGCTGGACAATCTAGTCTCCCACTTCCCTGTCGATGGCTCTGGATTCATCCTTCTGGGTGACTTCAACCTCCCGACTGAGAAGCAGCTAGACCCACTACTTTCGTTTCTCGCCGCCTTTGACCTAGTTATTTGCCCATCTCCTCCTACCCATGAGGCGGGCAACCAACTGGACCTGATTTTCACCAGAGGCTGCTCTATTGCTAACCTGTCTGTCACTCCTCTTTCCAGTGAAAAGGGTAAGAAACTCTCTGATCACTATTTCATGTCCTACTCTCTCTCTCTCTCCTCTCCCCCCTCACAGCCCCTCCCTACTCACATGATTTCCTCACGTCACAATCTTCGCTCACTTTCCTCCACTGATCTTTCCTCTTCTATTCTCTCTGCTCTCCCTGCCCCTGAATCCTTTGCTCTTCTATCCCCTGATAGCGCCACAGATCTTCTTTTCTCTACTCTATCCTCTTCTCTCGACCATCTCTGTCCCCTCACCACCAGGCCTGCACGCCAAACTCCACCTGCCCCCTGGTTGTCGGACTCAGTGCGGACTGAGAGACGGAGCCTGAGAGCGGCTGAGCGCAAATGGAGAAATGGCAACCTCCTGGAGGACCTTCTCACCTTCCAATCTCTCATTTCTACTTTTTCCTCCTCTCTATCAGCTGCTAAAGCTGCTTTTTTCTGCACTAAAATTCAGGCTTCTGCTTCCAACCCTAAAAAACTCTTTGAAACTTTCTCCTCTCTCCTGCAACCACCACCCCCTCCTCCCTCCTCGTCCCTCCTCCCCGACGATTTCGCCAACTTCTTTGACAAGAAGGTGAACGATATCCGATCCTCCTTCCCTCCTCCCCCGGCTGGTGCCCTGCGCACTACCCACACCCGTCTGCCTGCCACCCCCCCCTCTCTACCCTCATCTACTCCTCTCCCCCCCCCCATCCCCTCTCTATCCCACTTCTCTCCCCTCTCCCCTAACGAGGTCCTTCTCCTTATTACCTCTAGTCGCCCCACCTCATGCTCTCTGGACCCGGTCCCATCCACTCTGTTGCAGTCTATTGCACCTGAACTTCTTCCCTTCTTAACCCACCTTATTAACACCTCTCTGACATCTGGCTACTTTCCCTCTACTTTCAAGACTGCCAGAGTCACCCCCCTCCTGAAGAAACCGACACTTGACCCCTCTGAGATCAAGAACTACAGACCGGTTTCCCTTCTATCCTTCCTATCTAAAACTCTCGAACGTGCTGTCTTTAAACAACTGTCCTTCTATCTCCACCAGAACGACCTCCTGGACTCCAACCAGTCTGGGTTCAAAGTGGGTCACTCGACAGAGACTGCCCTCCTGGCAGTGACGGAGTCGCTCCATGCCGCTAGAGCGAACTCTCTCTCCTCCGTTCTGATACTCCTGGACCTGTCTGCAGCGTTCGACACGGTGAACCATCAGATCCTCCTCTCCACCCTCGAGGGGATGGGTGTCTCAGGCTCTGCACTCTCCCTGTTTGCATCCTACCTGACGGGTCGCTCCTACCAGGTGATGCTGAGAGGGTCTGTGTCAGAACCACACAGGCTCACAACTGGGGTTCCCCAAGGCTCGGTTCTGGGTCCTCTTCTTTTCTCTCTCTACACTACATCTCTGGGTGCTGTCATCCACTCCCATGGCTTTTCCTACCACTGCTATGCCGATGACACCCAGCTAATCCTCTCATTCCCCCCCTCTGATACCCAGGTGGAGACACGCATTGCTGCTTGTCTGGCTGACATCTCGGAGTGGATGTCGACAAACCACCTGAAGCTCAACCTGGACAAGACCGAGCTGATGTTCCTCCCGGGGAAGGGCTGTCCGCACCGAGACATGGCCATCACCATTGATAATGCTGTGGTGACCTCAACTCGGACTGCAAAGAATCTGGGTGTGACCCTGGACGATCAACTGACGTTCTCGGCAAACATCGCATCAGTGACGAGGTCCTGCAGATTCCTGCTCTACAACATCAGGAGGATTCGCCCCTTCCTCACGGAGAAGGCAGCCCAGGTGCTCATCCAGGCTCTCGTCATCTCCCGCCTGGACTACTGCAACTCCCTCCTTGCTGGTGCTCCGGCATCTGCCATCAAACCCCTGGAGCTTGTTCAGAAAGCTGCGGCTCGTCTGGTGTTCAACCGCCCCAAGTTCTCCCACACAACCATCCTTCTCCGCTCTCTACACTGGCTCCCCGTAGCGGCTCGCATCCAGTTCAAAACCCTGGTGCTAGCCTATAGGGCAGTGAAAGGAACAGCTCCTTCCTACCTCCGGGCTATGGTCGATGCCTACACCCCTGCCCGACCACTTCGGTCTGCCACCTCGGGGCGACTGATTGCCTCGTCACTCAAGGGTCCTTCTGGCCGATCCACACGGTCACGACTCTTTTCTGTTCTGGCCCCACAGTGGTGGAATGAACTTCCCACTGATGTTAGGACAGCAGAGTCACTGCCCATATTTCGCCGCAGGCTGAAAACTCACCTCTTCAGGAAACACTACCCTTCCTCTCTGCCTGACCTACTTGTTGTTAACTAGTTGTACGAACGCTTGTTTTCTATTGCTGTATTGTTTATTGGATTATTGGATTGTTTATTGGATCTTGTTTAGTCGATTCACTTATTTGTTTTAGCTCATGCTCATTTGATTTAGCTATTTTTGTCTCATCTGTTTAAGGAAATAGGTAGCTGATATATTGCACTTTTACCTTAGCGCTAGGTATACTCTTGGTTGCTTGTTTTTGCAGATAATGCACTAAAGACTTCTGGTGATTAGTAGTTTTCGTTCCCTACCTATGTTGAATACACTTATTGTAAGTCGCTTTGGATAAAAGCGTCTGCTAAATGACTGTAATGTAATGTAATGTAATAATAATAATAATAATAATAAACTTTATTTGTATAGCACCTTTCATGACATGAAATGCAGCTCAAAGTGCTTTACAGAGCAAGAATACAATTACAGTTAGAACCAATTTAACAATAAAGCAAACAAAAATAAAATAAAATAAAATAAAAGCAAAGGCATAAAACAACATTAAAATAGGCAATACAGTGAGGAATTAAAAATCAACCAAAGAATCAGCTAAAAGCAAGAGTGAAGTAATAGGTCTTGAGCTGTGCTTTAAAGCTATCGACAGAGGCTGCCTGTCTTAAGTGTAATGGGAGTTTATTCCACACTGTCGGTCCGTAAAAGCAGAATGCTGCTTCACCGTATTTTTTATATGTCATTGTAGGCACCTCGAGCAGGTCAGCACTTGAAGACCTGAGGGCCCGGTTTGGAACATATCTCTCTAGGCAGTCAGAGAGGTAGGAAGGTGCCAGACCATTTAGAGCTTTATAAACTATTAAAAGAATTTTAAAATCAATCCTAAAAACAACCGGGAGCCAGTGTAGTGAAGCTAGAACTGGAGTGATATGTTCTCTCATCCTAGTTTTAGTAAAATTCTGGCTGCCGCATTTTGAACAAGTTGTAATCTGCAGTTGTTTATTGTATGAAGACATACAGTATGCCACTGGTACTCTACTGTAAGTTCAATATGTGTTGTACTCGTGCTGTGTTCTTCTATCTAGACGTAAATGCATTGTTACAAATGTGTGCTAGAGGCCTGAAGTTATGCTGATCAATGATACAGCATCCTCTAAGGGAGGAACAATATTTACACACACACACACACACACACACACACACACACACACACACACACACACACACACACACACACACACACACACACACACACACACACACACACACACACACACACACACACACACACACACACACACAGTCAAACAGTGTTCTGTGTAATGGAGATAAGGGCTTCTAAACAGTGTACACAACACAGATCAATACTCTCACTCTCTCTCCCCCCTGTTTTCTGCTTCCTAGCAACCATTTGCTGCCCTTTTGAACACACACACACACACACACACACACACACACACACACACACACACACACACACACACACACACACACACACACACACACACACACACACACACACACACACACACGATATAGAGATATAGTGCAAAGAGTGCAGGTGAGATACTGTAAATGCTACACTCTTTACACAATATGTACCAGCATGTGTGTGTGTGTGTGTGTGTGTGTGTGTGTGTGTGTGTGTGGTGTGTGTGTGTGTGTGTGTGTGTTGTGTGTGTGTGTGTGTGTGCGTGTGCGCGTGCGTGTGTGTGTGTGCGAGTGTAGTATGTGTATATATGTGCATGTACGTAGAAAGGAAAACAGACATTTTCAGACCGGAAAGGAAAAGAAAATGAGAGAGTGGGAGGCAGAGAGAGAGAGAGAGAGATTACACTGAACTGACAGAGTGCAAGTGAGAGAATCTATGGGAATATGTCACGGTTTCTTATTACCCAGAATGCTTTGCTTTGCTGTGTGTGTGTGTGTGTGTGTGTGTGGTGTGTGTGTGTGTGTGTGTGTGTGTGTGTGTGTGTGTGGTGTGTGTGTGTGTGTGTGTGTGTGTGTGTGTGTGTGTGTGTGTGATTGTGTGTGTGTGTGTGTGTGTGTGTGTGTGTGTGTGTGTGTGTGTGTGTGTGTGTGTGTGTGTGTGTGTGTGTCTGTAGATATTACTCTTCCACAGCTCTCTCTCTCTCTCTCTCTCTTTATCCCTCTGTATGTATGTCCCTCTGTGTGTGTGTGTGTGTGTGTGTGTGTGTGTGTGTGTGTGTGTGTGTGTGTGTGTGTGTGTGTGTGTGTGTGTGTGTGTGTGTGTGTGTGTGTGTGTGTGTGTGTGTCTCTCTCCTCTCTCTCTCTCTCTCTCTCTCTCTATTTCTTTACACATACACGCATGCACACACACGCACACACACACACACACACACACACACACACACATAAACACAAACAGTTATGTTGGCAAGATACATGTTGTGTTGGCTATCAATTCAATGACTCACGGATAATCATTATGATTAAAAAAAAAGAGTGATAGAAACATCGGAACTAAACACACACGCACACACACACACACACACACACACACACACACACACACACACACACACACACACACACACACACACATGCACGTGCAGACACAGCCCTACATTTGCATTTAGAACAGGGTCATCCATCTCTCAGTCTCTCCTCTCCTTATGGAGGCTGTCAGAGTGATTGACAGCCCGCCACCCTCTCAGTCAAAATGGAAACTCATAAAACAGACATATTAGATAGAATACATATTTCCACTTCCCATCGCTGCAGGGAAAAACTATAATGGAAGACAATAACTTCCTGACCGCTGTTTCCCCAGACAACCCCCTTCTAAAACTTTTGAGAATAATGTGAAACGCACAATGTCCAGCCCTGTCCCACAACACCCAGCCATGTCCCAACACATGTCCCCATGTCCCAACACATGTCCCCCATGTCCCAACACATGTCCCAACACATGTCCCAACACATGTCCCCATGTCCCAACACATGTCCCCATGTCCCAACACATGTCCCCATGTCCCAACACATGTCCCCATATGTCCCAACACATGTCCCAACACATGTCCCCATGTCCCAACACATGTCCCCATATGTCCCAACACATGTCCCCATGTCCCAACACATGTCCCATGTCCCAACACATGTCCCCATGTCCCAACACATGTCCCCATATGTCCCAACACATGTCCCAACACATGTCCCCATGTCCCAACACATGTCCCCATATGTCCCAACACATGTCCCATGTCCCAGCAAAATTCCCAACATTTTTCAATAATCCACGACAGGATCTTTTAATCAACTACAATTATTTAAGTTTAGTTTCAAGTTACTATGCAGATTTACTAGAGGGTCGACCAATACGTCTGAGTCACAGTAATCTCTCATGACAGATTCTGCTGACAGCAGAGAAAAGGGGAGGAGCCTAACCGAGTTCCTGTCTCTACCATAGACTGTAAAAAGGAATGGACAAAGAAACCCTGACTACCCATTGGTTTCTACAGACCGTAAATGAAGCCGATTGTTCAGGAATTCAAATCCGCCATCTTTCTATATCGCGTCAAATCAATCAACTTATACGATGGGGTGGTTGTATTTGGTCTCCCTGCTCTTCTACTGAGACATTTAGATCCTGTGTCTAGGTCGGACACGACCTTTGACACAACCCAGTTTCTGGTTTGACACGAATTTGCGTCCGAATTCAATGTCTCCCTGATCAAGCAGGCAGGCTCTATTAGCTCAGTGGTAAAACATGTCAGCACTTGCGCATGAGACCCGGGTTCAGATCCGGGGTAGAACAGGAAAGTTACAGAGCATGGCTTTAATTCACCGTCATTCGCCTCAGAAAAAGCCTGATGTAATGTGAATTTTTATGTGTTTTTAGAAACTGGGACACATTCTTGTCAATGTGTTCCATCTCTGTCTTCATCTTCCCATTCATTCTCTTTCTTTAATGTTTGTCTCATCTCTCTCTCTCTCTCATATCACTGTTCTCAACGAGTTTGTCACTTCGACTTCAACACAGAAAAATGCACGTACGCTCGCTCTCTCCACCCACACACGTTCTTACAATTTTCACTCAGCTTGATGTGTGCGTGCGTGTGTGCTATTTTGTGTGTAACTGTGAGTTGTTTGTGCGTGAGGGATTTGTGCGTCTCTCGCAAGCGTAAGACAATTTCTGCATGTGGGCGCCGTGTGTGTGTGTAATCTAGGTCATGTCTCCAGATCACATCAGTCCTAAACAACATCAGATCATCACCATGACTAGTACCCAGAATGCTTTTCAACATCATCAGCCAATAACAAGCACCGTGTAGCCTTCATGGAGGAGGATGTACAAGTGAAAGAGTCAAATAGTGCCCACAGAGAGAGAGAGAGAGAGAGAGAGAGAGAGAGAGAGAGAGAGAGAGAGAGAGAGAGAGAGAGAGAGAGAGAGAGATAGAGAGAGAGAGAGAGAGAGAGAGAGAGAGAGAGAGAGAGAGAGAGAGATACATTCACACAACAACGGCGTAGGAAACCATGTAAGGCACCAACCTGCTCATCGGGAGCAATTAGGGGTTTAGTGTCTTGCTCCCTTGAGCAACACTTCGACACTAACTCTGGGCGAGCCCGGGATCGAACTGAGAACCTTCCGGTTCCCAAGCGGCCACTATACCTCCTGAGTGGATAAAGTAAATTTTTAGAAATAGCAGATTGAATTTTGAGCTGCCACTGACTGCAGGCATGTACTGTAGATTATTGTTTTAAATAACCAACATATCAACAGTCTGATTAAATCAAACCAAATACGCATCTGGTCTTCACCGGGTCTGACCTGATGAAGACCCACAGTGGTCGAAACGTTGTCGAAAAACTTTAAACAAATGTTCTACTGGGAGCTGCAGTGTGCGAACCTCCCTTCCCTTCCTCCGATATACGTATTGTTGTGCAGCACCTGAAATGTTTTTGTTGGGATGTGCGTGCTTCTCTCTGGGCTCTATTTCTGGTGTTCTGTGTATAGCCTATGCATGAGCCATGTAGATCCTCTTGCAGTTGTATATCGTCTCTGTCGGGTGGAAACCTCATTATGTCCAAAACTGCTACTTTTCAGGACTCAAATTCAAAAGCATCAAAAGTAGTACTTTGATGCTTTTGTGTGACGCTGTAGTATGATCAAGTGCGTTAATTTAAATATGGATATAAGAGGTTTCTGCCCGACAGCTATGAAATAGTTATTGTGGTGTTGACTGCAAGTCAGTGTACCCATGCCAGGGGATGGGGGGCTTTTACAAGGCTGTATCCAGGGGCCCAGCAGGGGTTGAGGTCTAAGAGGCACTTGCCCCTTCGGGCAAGTACAGGTCATGTTCTACTTGCCCAAAGGTCATGCCCACTTGCCCGCAAAGTAAATTGTCCATTATAAAATGAAAGGTAAAATCTGCGCTTGTAGAACAAATTAATATTAAATCCAATCGATAACTGGCGACAGTCACTTTGAAAAAACAGAATGAGTGCAACTGCTAGTTGTAAAAAGGTAGTATTGTTCTTCATGAATAGCCAATAATATTTAATGAAGACGTAATGCACTTACCCGTCGGGAAACCTGAAAGTAAACTCCACTTGCCAGAACATTTTATTACCACGGGCAGTCGTGTCAACCACTGCCCAGTGTCTCATAATCCGCCTGTGTCCCCATATAATTGTATCGTTCCAAAACGTAGTTCCAGTAAAAGCTTGACTCCAAAAAATCACACCTTGATCACAGAACAAACAAAAACATGAAAGACAAATCCAAAAAGGTGTTCTTAGTTGGTTTCTAGAAGTGGTTCTTAGGTGGTTCTTAAGGTGGTTCTAAAGGAGGGTCAAAAAACTGTGTTTGCTCCTAGGCTTCCAGCTCTAAACTGGCAAACCTGCTGGACACAGCTGCTGTTAATGCAGAATGAATTAGCTGACTTCTAATCATTGGCTGCTATATTAATTGTCTCATGAACTTAATTCATTGCAAACTCACAAGTCTGTACAAAATGATAGCAATCATGAAATGTCATACAAATACTCAATCTTTTAAATATGGCTCTTACAACACTTGGGAAAGTCCTTGTGCGCAAGTCCCCAGCGCAAAGGCCAGACCCCTTTTCTTCTTTTTTTCACGATTTTGTAACCCATTTTTTTCACCCAG
>NC_137612.1:48252469-48266853 GCF_963280865.1 Gymnoscopelus braueri | reverse complement strand
GCATACACGCATGCACGCACGCACGCGCACGCACGCACGCACGCACGCACGCACGCACACACACACACACACACACACACACACACACACACACACACACACACACACACACACACACACTCAAAGATGTGCAGCTAGTTATAAAGGCTTATTCCTTTATAATGTATTTAAAGTCCATTTGTTTAGCCAGGAGAAAATGGCAAACATTTATTGATTATTAGAAATGGAGACACATGTAAAGGTGGAAAAGTACATGGTTGTCATGCCAGGCCATGAGCGATTTTTGTGGCAAGTTTGAAGACAATTGGACTTCTGCTGTGCTATGAGTTGAGAGTCTGCACACATACTGGCTGGCTGGGGCCTGGCTTTAATTAAAGTTGAGAAGATAGGGGAGACAATGAGTTTCATCCGGGCATTCGAGCTCTAACTGTCGCACAGGTAGAAACACGCAAGAGAAGATTCCCAATTTATCAACTGTTTGACCTGGGGCCCGCCCGCCTATTACAGTACATACTATGTCAGTCATACACTGTGTATATAGCAGACCTACAAGCTTTGGTCTGAGTTCAAATATTCCATCTCCGCCCTTGAAACAAACAAACAAACAAACAAACAAGTTGTTTTTTGCAACTTGGAACTGGATTAGGACTTTAACACCAATGATGTGTGACTTCATGAGTATAGATGATTCATTCATATATCATGGTGCTAATTTCTTTTCATAGCATTAATACTCTACTGTAGACAAGGACATACATGTTTATGACATATGTTTGGTTAGTTTTTTTTGTCTTTTCATTCCAGTTTTATAACTCTTTTTGGAAGGCAATAAAACACCTTAATCACGAAACGTTTTGGTCTCTCATTGGAGGACTGTTTATCTACCCGCCAAACTGGTCACATTAGCCTAACATTCAGGGAGGGTGGAATAGCTCCAGAGGCAGAGATTATTACTACTGTACGTAGAGGCAATGAGTTCCAGATGGCAATGTGTGAAGTAGCAGCTGATTAGCACTTAAATGTGCAATGAAATAGTTTTTTATATCATATTGTGATGAATTTCCTATTAAAACAGGGGCTGAGTGGAAGGTTATTATGGTTATGCATTTTTCATTACTTAAAGGGTAAGACCACTTTGGTAGAGGTTTGGGTTGTGTATTTACCTTGCCATGATGTAACTCCAAAGGTGGGCAAGAAAGCAAAAATAATTGCTCCATTGATTAGAAATTGATAATTCAAAATATGCTCCTCATTGACTTACATTGTACGGTAAAACAGCTCTCAAAGTCACTCTTTTAGCCCATAAATGAACCCAAACATAGCTGATTCAGACAATATAGAGCATCACCAAACCCAGTACTGTTTGTTTTTTTAATAAAAATGTCAACTTCCTGTTGATTTTACTATTTGAAGATCTGGATCCGGATCCGCGGATCCAGTCCAGGTTTTCTACTTATTAAAAATGACAAAATCAACAGGAAGTTGACATTTTTATTTAAAAAATAAAGAGTACTGGGTTTGGTGATGTTCTATAATGTCTGAATCAACTTTGTTTGCGTTCGTTTATGTGCTAAAAGAGTGACTTTGAGAGCTGTTTTACCATACAATGTAAGTCAATGAGGAGCATATTTTGAATTATCAATTTCTAATCAATGGAGCAATTATTTTTGATTTCTTGCCCACCTTTGGAGTTACATCATGGCAAGGTAACTACACAACCCAAACCTCTACCAAAGTGGTCTTGCCCTTTAAGCTCAGAAAAATAGTGAAAATAGCCGATCTACGGCACGTTGTGAGCTTGTAGATCGTCTTATTTTCCCTTTTCCCCCTTTTTTTGACAGTTCTTCACAACAGGACTTAAAACTGGCACTCCTAAATTACTCTACATCATGAACTTAATTTCTACATGTATGGTATCAAGTTACCATCCAGCTCTGTTCTACCATCTTCAATGTGAGATTAAGCATCATTACTGTAAATTAGGTCTTCTTAACAATAACATAGCAAGTGATTGATAATATATATATATATATATATATATATATATACATATTGTGGAGTCTCGCCTCAATACCCCCGATCAGGTGAGAATTCACATACTGTAGGGCCAGCAAGCCACAGTGATGGCAGAGTTCAGCACCTCGGACAGCGCCACTGCCTTGGCCTCGTCATGATGGGAGGTATGTCCCAAATTCTCACTCAGTTTGATGTGTTGGCACCTGTGCACTGCCTGATGGGCTGAAGGCAGCTGCACTGAATCTGTTAATCAAATTGTTTGGCTCTTAACGACAGAACTCTGTCTAGTTGTAGAGAGCCAGCCACACTGGCTGTAATGGAGTGGAAGTGTTGAATAATGGACCCAACCAAGTAAAGTAAAAGAAAAGTGCCAAAAGATTATACTTAAGTATATTACTTGAGTAAATGTTCTTGTTGCTTTCCAGCACTGCTTGAACAGCCCTGTAGGAAGCTTCTAATTGTCAGAACAGACCCGCAAGGAGAGGAGACCAGGAGATGAGGAAGGAAAGAAGGTAGAGAAGACAATGACTCATTGAAGTTGAAAAATTCGACTAATTAACTTACTAACAAGTTGTTATTTCTGGATGGTTTATATAGCTCTCTTATCACAAATGCACACGCGCACACGTGCACACACACACACACACACACACACACACACACACACACACACACACACACACACACACACACACACACACACACACACACACACACTGAGCCTTAACCAAGGAAATTGGGGAAATCGGGCCATGTTCCAGAAATTTCCACTCACTCTATATTTCAGTGTGACAGAAATGCTGCCAGCAATTTGGATGAGATCGGCTATTTTCGGTGCGCAACACCGGTGTGCAGCTAAGTATGAATCAGACCCAACGCCGTTGGGTGGAAAAAAATGGTCCTCACAATGTCTATTTCTCAAATTATGCTATACTTGTGGGGACATTTGGGCCTCACAAGTATAGTAATACCAGGATCCGGTTTTGAAAATGAGGCCAACGAGGAATCATTAAAACACTGCAGTTCTCATTAATGGCCTAGAGGTGTCGCTATTCCCACTCCTGCTCGTTACAGATGCATTCACACTCCATTCAAGTGAATGAGTATTTTGATGAAATTAACAGTTACACTTGTAAAAAACATAAATGCGTTATGTTTTCAATCGCTAGTCTTCTTTTGATAATACCATATGTAGCCTATACCGTGATATGCGTTTTTGTAAATCATGGTCCCATTCATTTTTAAATTGATGATAAAGTAGGGTGTAGTACTTCTACTGGTTCTACTCAGACCCATAGAGAGAGAGAGAGAGTTCTGACACTCGCGTTCACTTCTTCGGGCCAGGTCTTCTACATAGCAGTCTATTGGCGAATAGTGACAAAGCCCTAAACCGGAAGTTCATGGAATGCATTGAAGTCTACGGCTCCTTGTAACTATTTCCAGCTTACATGAACCACGTGACCGGCGCCGTTTCTGCCCCCTCATTGGCGCAACTCTCTAATACAAGGCTCTGGTTCTACTGAGTGAGGACCCCGCCCTCACTGCCCTTTCAGCCAATAGCATTCGTTTTCGGTTGCCTTTTGGGACTGGAAATTACAACATGGTGGATTTTAATTTGCTGAAAAAGTGGCTTCAAAACGGGTCTGTAGAAACCAATGGGTGATTTCACTGTTCCCTGTGTCCATAGTGTTCTGACAGTCTATGGGTAATGCAAGTACTTGACACACACACACACACACACACACACACACACACACACACACACACACACACACACACACACACACACACACACACACACACACACACACACACACACACACACACACAGCCTCAGGGGCTCAAGATTACATGGAGCGCTCGCGTGCTTGTGTGCGTTTATTAACTGTCCTAAATGACAGCATGCGGTTAATTAGACATTCTGTCATCTCAACAGGAAGCACATTATCTCTATCTCTCTCTCTCTCTCTCGCACGCACGCACGCACGCACGCACACACACACACACACACACACACACACACACACACACACACACACACACACACACACACACACACACACACACACACACACACACACACAGTGGCAGCTGTAAGTGAATTGTGTGTGTTGCATCACTCCAGTATGTTCATATGTAATAAATGTCACATCTCTAGTACACTATTCTTTATTTTTACACTATTAATCTCTCTCTCTCTCTCTCTCTCTCTCTCTCTCTCTCTCTCTCTCTCTCTCTCTCTCTCTCTCATTCAGCGTTCAGTTAGCTCCCTCTAGTGGTCAGTGATGTCATCACCGTTTCACTTCAATTTAGTTTAATTTCCACGACAGTTTGACTGAACACACTTTCACTCACTCACTCACTCACTCACTCACTCACTCACTCACACTCTCACTCACTCACTCACTCACTCACTCACTCACTCACTCACACAAGTTTTTACGTAAGTAGTATCAATACCACAATATAGAAAATACTTGAGTTAAAGTAACAGAATATAGGCATCTAAATGTACTTAAAAAAATGTATTCATTATGAATGGCCCATTTCAATATTTTCTTTAAAAATATTTCTAAATCCGTCCCTTTAAAAAAAATGCCGATCGACAAACTCAGAACGCACCACCATGCAACGCATTGTGAGCTTGTAGATCTGCTATTTTGGAATCGCCAGAATATGAAATAGGGCTTAAGTGGTTCATATACATTTTGTAATAATAATCTAAATCTATAAAGTAACTATAGCTTTCAAATAATTGTAGTGGATTTTATTTAAAAGAACAATATTCGCCTCTGAGATGTAGTAGAAGTATAAAGTGTTAAAATATGGAAATACTCAAGTAAAGTAAAAAATACCTCATCGTTGTTCTTAGGTACTTTCTAGCAGAGTTTTTTCCCTCACTTTATGTCTAATCAGGGGTCCTTCAGGGGTCCTTTTTGCACCGATTACGGTGACACTTTGCACGCATATTTGCACTACGTTGAGGAACAAATGCCACCCTTTGAACATTGCCCTATTATAGCGCCACCGATTTTTGCACAAAATGTCAGCGTTCATAATGTTGTGTCCAAACATCACGCAAATCGGTACATATTATCTCTTTAGTCAAGTGATCAAGACCGATCCGTCCGATTTTTCACATTCCAGCCTGATTGGCGAATTCCGAACATTGCTGGCCCACACTAACCTACCTAACCTGGCGGAGACCTGTGCTCCGAGGAGCACGTTTTCTAGCTATATGTGCTTTTTGACATACTTAGCCCCCCCCCCCCTCTTCTACTCCCTTTCTGGAAAACTGCAAAAATGCTGTAGCTTAGAACTAAACTAATTTCAGCCCAAATTTTTACGCCTGTAAACCTGTGATGTGGCACTACAAATGATTCTTGATTCTTGAATAGAGGACAGTGTGTGTGTGTGTGTGTGTGTGTGTGGGGCGGGGGGGGGGACGACAAATTGAGAGGCCCCTGAGAGTGACTCACTCTCTGTCACTCACTCACACACACACAAACACACAAACACACACACACACACACACACACACACACACACACACACACACACACACACACACACACACACACACGCACAGACGGAGCATTAACCTTCCTCTCCAGAGTTCTCCAGTCCATTAAGGAAACATCATTCATTATGCTGTCCATTACATTCAGTCTGACAGACACTTCAACACACAACCACAATGTCAGTCTATTTCAGCACCATGGATAGCTCTAAAAAAGTGGTTCTCAACCTTTTTTTATTTATTTCAAGGACCCTCATTCCATTCAATTTTGTATCTCTGTGACCCCAATTCTGCTATGTTTACAAATGGAACCAAATGGACCCGTAAGGCTTACGGCTATTGGCTATTCAAAAATAGATGAAATTGTAGATCTGCTGTTTTTGAAAAATCTTGGAAATTTGTGAAAATCTTTGAATGTATTATTATTATACAATACATTTTTTAAAGCAAACATTTTTAACTCAAGTCTTTGCTTCTGGAGGTCCCTGGAACAAAATATTTTTGAGATGATGGTGGCCAAATACATATAGTTTTTGGGGGTCCTTGACATGAAATAGTTGAGAACAACCACTGATATAGCAACATAAGTCTTTCAGAAAACTGTTAGTATTTAGAAGACATTAGAATCGGCCTCAGGTCCGGGATAATAAATATACAAACGTATACAAACGTATACACCCTATACAATCATCCTGCCTGGTGCAGAACAGGAAAGAGAGTAGCAAGGTAAGCCTAGCTATGTCATCAGCACAAACCACAGGTAACGCTACAGATGACAACAGAATGGATGTCACAAGAGTCACACAACACTGAAATGCTACTGTAATAATGTGTAAGGTCAGAGGTCATCTGACCAGGAGTGGGATTTCCTTGGCCGATGCACATTGGGAATGCATTGCCTCTCCGTTTATGCAACACTCGTTGTAACTGTTATTATGCATTGTCAGAGTAGCGGCTGCAGGTTTTGTCAGAGTGCTCAGTGCAGTACCCATTATCACAGTGCTTAAAGGCCAGTACAGGATGTCGGTACTATGAGGACATATTGATGACATCATGGGATCTCCATATATGGGCTTAAAAGGGAGACAGACAGACAGACAGACAGACAGACAGACAGACAGAGAGAGAGAGAGAGAGAGAGAGAGAGAGAGAGAGAGAGAGAGAGAGAGAGAGAGAGAGAGAGAGAGAGAGAGAGAGAGAGAGAGAGAGAGAGAGAGAGAGAGAGAGAGAGAGAGAGAGAGAGTTCTCTCTCCTGAATGGATGAAAATTGGTAGTCCGACCTGTGCAGGCCTGGAATTTCGTCATTTTAGGGTCAAGGCCACTTGGCCTTTGGTGTTGCCAATTTTTGGAGGGCACAAAGGCCAAGTGCCAGGGCAGGAAGGCCATCAAATAAAACAAGTCCATTTTTTAGTCCATTGAAAGAAGTAATTGAATTTAAGGGTTAAGGATGACTTTAAATGTAATATGTAGACTATCTGCAGTGAAATAAATAAATAATGGTATTTACAATCTGATCCATGCTCAGCCCTGCATCAATCACAGTTACTGGATTGGTTTAAAGAGGACTCAGGGGAGTTAAGAATTCAGAACCTCAACAAAAGACACTGGTGTCTACATGACAAGAAAGAGACACTGGTGTCTACATGACAAGAAAGAGACACTGGTGTCTACATGACAAGAAAGAGACACTGGTGTCTACATGACAAGAAAGAGACACCGGTGTCTACATGACAAGAAAGAGACACTGGTGTCTACATGACAAGAAAGAGACACTGGTGTCTACATGACAAGAAAGAGACACTGGTGTCTACATGACAAGAAAGAGACACTGGTGTCTAGATGACAAGAAAGAGACACTGGTGTCTACACGACAAGAAAGAGACACTGGTGTCTACATGACAAGAAAGAAACACTGGTGTCTACACGACAAGAAAGAGACACTGGTGTCTACACGACAAGAAAGAGACACTGGTGTCTACATGACAAGAAAGAGACACTGGTGTCTACATGACAAGAAAGAGACACTGGTGTCTACATGACAAGAAAGAAACACTGGTGTCTACACGACAAGAAAGAGACACTGGTGTCTACATGACAAGAAAGAAACACTGGTGTCTACACGACAAGAAAGAGACACTGGTGTCTACATGACAAGAAAGAAACACTGGTGTCTACATGACAAGAAAGAGACACCAGTGTCTACATGACAAGAAAGAGACACTGGTGTTTACATGACAAGAAAGAAACACTGGTGTCTACATGACAAGAAAGAGACACCAGTGTCTACATGACAAGAAAGAGACACTGGTGTCTACATGACAAGAAAGAGACACTGGTGTCTACATGACAAGAAAGAGACACCAGTGTCTACATGACAAGAAAGAGACACTGGTGTTTACATGACAAGAAAGAGACACCAGTGTCTACATGACAAGAAAGAAACACTGGTGTCTACACGACAAGAAAGAGACACTGGTGTTTACATGACAAGAAAGAGACACCGGTGTCTACATGACAAGAAAGAAACACCCGTGTTTACATGACAAGAAAGAGACACTGGTGTTTACATGACAAGAAAGAGACACCGGTGTCTACATGACAAGAAAGAGACACTGGTGTCTACATGACAAGAAAGAGACACTGGTGTCTACATGACAAGAAAGAGACACTGGTGTCTACATGACAAGAAAGAGACACCAGTGTCTACATGACAAGAAAGAGACACTGGTGTTTACATGACAAGAAAGAGACACCAGTGTCTACATGACAAGAAAGAAACACTGGTGTCTACACGACAAGAAAGAGACACTGGTGTCTACATGACAAGAAAGAGACACTGGTGTTTACATGACAAGAAAGAGACACCGGTGTCTACATGACAAGAAAGAAACACCCGTGTTTACATGACAAGAAAGAGACACTGGTGTTTACATGACAAGAAAGAGACACCGGTGTCTACATGACAAGAAAGAGACACTAGTGTCTACATGACAAGAAAGAGACACTGGTGTCTACATGACAAGAAAGAGACACTGGTGTCTACATGACAAGAAAGAGACACTGGTGTCTACATGACAAGAAAGAAACACTGGTGTCTACATGACAAGAAAGAGACACTGGTGTCTACATGACAAGAAAGAAACACTGGTGTCTACATGACAAGAAAGAAACACTGGTGTCTACATGACAAGAAAGAAACACTGGTCTCTACATATTGACAAGAAAGAGACAGAGGAGAAAGTGGTACAGTCAGCTGGGGCATTAAGGCCACTGTGGCCTCAGGGCATGCCATTTCTTTGAGGGGCACAACTTGTGCCGCACAAGGCCAAACTGAGGGGCATTACGGCCAGGCCTTCGTGGCCTCCCTGAAATTCCTGCCCCGGTCCTATGTGTATATTCTGTTTACTAAAGAGCTGGAGAGACAGGTAATAGAATAGAATAGAATATAATAGAATAGAATAGAATAGAATAGAATAGGATAGGGAAAGATCAGGAAGAGAGAAGTGTGAAGAGGTCAGATGTCATGTCTGTATACGTGTCTCTTTAAAATAAAAAAATGACAGTGTTGGTTTTTCCTGTAAACAAAATATGACCATGTTATATACCATGAGAGTCAAATTGGCTTGTCTCCCCTGTCTCCGTATTCCTGTAAGCTGTTTGGCCCACCTGGTGAGACAGTGGCACATCCCATTGTTACCAATGGCCACATTTGCATCCATTCAGGTCTTTTCAAAGGCGGCTAATCAATAACTTACAGAACAAAAAGAACCCTGCAGTGCGGTGGTGAAGCGAGTGAGGGAGAGATTTCTGCTGAATCTGAATTTAGCCTGGAGATCGGGTACTTATTTGACTCAAATCTCACTGTAAACAAAGTTTTTCTTTTGTTATGGCATGTTATATATAGTTACACTACTTTGAGTTTGACCGCAGATTATGAGAGTTAAGGGTCATTTTGACCCAGCCAGTATGTGTAGGTAGTCAAGAAAGCTCAGTCATGCGAGTAAAAAGAAAATCGCTTAAAGCATCTTTAAAATACAATTTTTGTTTATTAAAATGAGTTCCGGATTGCAGCTTTAAACACAAAAACATAAAGGCTAGAAAAGGTTGTGGAGGAGTTATTATTTGATACAGTGAAATAACCCTAATTAGAAAAGGACCAATACACATTTGGCTCAAGGTCAAAAAGGCAATAAGCATTTTGATGAATGGACACAAATCCCCAATGGAGTCACCGTTTTATGACTATGAGATCCTAATGGCACACAGAGACTTTTCCAAGGCTGTGTGGGGATTTCTGTGCCAACCGCTAATCTAAGCCAATCTACAAGCTCACAGCGGGTCGTACAGAATTCTAAAACTACTTTTAGTTAAAAAAAAAAGGAGTATTTTAGTATTCCTTTGTTTAAACCAATCATGCATTGTATGTATTGTTGAATAACAATAAAGCAATCTATCTATCTCGCTGATGTATCTAGGGTTAAAGTTGTTGATTGACTGATTGATCCTATATTTACTAATTTGCTGGGGACCCCCTGTGTGTGTGATCATAAGGCCTAGTTGCTTCTTTTGGGCTTATTCTGGTTGGCCTGTCTGCTTGTTTCTCTTGTTTCTCTTCAAAATCTGGCAACACTGGTTTGCCGCTGCCTGCGGATCACTGCTCACCCTCCACCACCCCAGCACCCACCTGTCGTTTTGGGTCTACTTTTATGTGCGAGGGATTCGAAAGGTCCCAAATGATGAGGGATACTGTAATGTGCTTTCTCAGAGTACCTAAAAGTATTTTATATCCGTTACAAATATGTTCATTCATTCATGGGTTGTCTCCTGACTGAAGTACAGTTTCAAGTATTGGGGAAAAGGACACACTCAGGTAAGTTAAAAGCTCCTCAAAATTATTTCTTGGAAATACTGTCACAGAATAGATTAGAATAGAATTACAACCTGTATCTTTCAAAGTTTCCAGTAAGTTGCTGACACATGAAAGAAAACAACGGAAAATGAACCGTTCACTGTGTGTGTGTGTGTGTGTGTGTGTGTGTGTGTGTGTGTGTGTGTGTGTGTGTGTGTGTGTGTGTGTGTGTGTGTGTGCTTGCGTGCGTGCGTGCGTGCGTGCGTGCGTGCGTGCGTGCGTGCGTGCGTGCGTGCGTGCGTGCGTGCGTGCGTGCGTGCGTGCGTGCGTGCGTGCGTGCGTGCGTGTGTGTGTCCTTCACAACTTAAGCACAGTCAGCAAGACTGAAGAACAAGAGAGAGAGAGAGAGAGAGAGAGAGAGAGAGAGGTAATAGTAAGTGGGGGAGCAGAGAGGAGAGATAAAGAGAGAAAGAGTTAATAGGGAGGGAGAGATGGATGGATGAACCACTGAGGTAGAAAGATAAACAAAACAACACAGTGACAGATGGAGAGAGAGCAATGGAAAGAGAGGAAGGATGGAGTGTGAGAAAGACGTGAAAGAAGAGAGAGAGAGAGAGAGAGGGGGGGGTAACATTAAAGTCAATTATATCCCAAGGTCTATTCCTGATACAGACTTTTAACCACACGCACGCACGCACGCACGCACGCACGCACGCACGCACGCACGCACGCACGCACGCACGCACGCACGCACGCACGCACGCACGCACGCACGCACGCACGCACGCACGCACGCACGCACGCACGCACGCACACACACACACACACACACACACACACACACACACACACACACACACACACGAACACTGCTTCCTCTCTCAAGAGTTTTAATTAGATGTGTGAAGATTTCTCAGTCACTGAGCCATCAAGCATCAATATAAAACGAGAGAGAGAGAGAGAGAGAGAGAGAGAGAGAGAGAGAGAGAGAGAGAGAGAGAGAGCGAGGGAGAGATGGATGTGACATTGAGGGAGAAAGATAAATGAAAAAGCAGGCTGACAGATTGAGAGAGCTATATGAAGATAAGGATGGAGAGAGACAGAGACAGAGAGAGAGAGAGAGAGAGAGAGAGAGAGAGAGAGAGAGAGAGAGAGAGAGAGAGATCATTGGTGTTAGGTCATGGTCACACATGAGCGCCCCGTTCATTTCCACTCTCAAGTCAAACAGTGTTTTGCGCTGCGGCGTTATGACACGGCACTATAGCTGACACGGCACTAGCTGATCTACAAGCTCACAATGCGACGCATTGTGAGCTTGTAGATCTGCTACTTTTGCACACTATAAAATAATTGTTACCACATTGATTCAAGAAAATGTGCTTCTCGACTATTTGATTAATTAAAAAAGATGGAAATAATCAATGGTTGCAGCGTCTCCTCCTACTTCCTCGATTGCTTTCTGTAGCTTTTCTTCAACTAGATTTGAGAAGATCCAGCCCTATATTGTGCCAATCAGAGAATGGTCACCGAGTTATTGCCATTTGAAGTGTTAAACACTGCTGTATAACACTGCTATCGTGCCCCATACGTGAGCAATTTAGGTTTTATTGGTGTGACTATTCTCGTGGCAGAGCCCTGGTGAGGATTGGACCACGGTGGGCCTTTGGCCCCCGGGCACCCCTAATCAGTGTTGCCAGATTCTGTGAGAGAAACAAGCAAGCAGGTCTGGGAAAACAGGCCCAAAAGAAGCGACTATGGGCCACATGAGCACTTTAAACATACATCAGCTTTTTGAAAATAGCCGATCTACAAGCTCACAACGCGTCGCATCGCGATGCGTTGTGAGCTTGTAGATCGGTTTAATTTTAATATAGGATAGGATATCTTTCCATCTTTCTTTCACTTCCTTTTTCTCTCCCCCTCGCTCTTTTCACTCTCTCTCTCTCTCTCTCTCTCTCTCTCTCTCTCTCTCAGCACGTAGCCTGGGGGATATAGCTGTCTACGCTCTTCCATTCCCATGGCTGTGGTGTCATGCCTCAGGCTGTCTACTGTAGGTATATCTACATCAGTGTTTGTTGAACACATTGTTCTCTACATGGGGCCGTCTGCAGCACTGATAGCTTCTTTAATAATGCAACACCCAGCGGGTTGCTGGCTGTCTGTCTGGCTATACCACTGGCTGGGCTGGTTCTCTGGCTGACTGGCTGGCTGACTGACTTTGTCTGTCTGTATGGCTAAAGCACTCTTTCCCTAACAGTGGGTCAGGACTCAGGACCAATTTTTGGGTCGCAGACCCATTTTTTCTGGGTCGTAAGTAAATAGCCTTTTTATTTCTTACAAAAGATAAAAAACAAAATCATACATTAAAACTAATAAATTCCATTTCTCTCTCTCTCTCTCTCTCTCTCTCTCTCTCTCTCTCTCTCTCTCTCTCTCTCTCTCTCTCACTCTTTACCTTAGTATGTACATTTTTATGTCAATAGTATGTACATTTTTCCAGTTCTTTATACTTCTCCACTACAATTACTTATTTCAAGATTCAGATTATTATTATAAACATACAGTACATTTACCACTTATGGCCCTATTTTATACTTCAGCTTCTCGAAAACAGTCTATCTACAAGCTCACAACGTGTCGCGCTGTGACGCGTTGTGAGCTATTCTGGAACAAGCTTTACAAATCAATGCTTCACTTTCATAAAGGGTAGAATGTTAATTAATAGCAGCACATGTGAACAACCTTTGGTGTTAACTATCCAATTACTGTTCCAGCCTGGGTGCTGTATGGACGCAGTGGTACTACGATAGCTTGTAGATTTGCTTTTTTCTTTTTCAATTCATTGTGCAATTTTTTAAACTGTGAACTGATTTTTCCAACATAATCTCTCAGGACAGATTCTGCTAAAGGGAAAACTAATATATATATATTTTTTTTACAGAATGGGTTCCCAGACTGTCTCCAAGACAACTAGTTATGCAGTAATGCATGGTAGCCTACTCCAGTCTAATTGTGATGGACACAAAAGAGCAGAACTCCAGTATTTATTTATAACAGGCTAGGATGGTTTAGGATTGACCAATTTGCAGGTGCTCAGTTGTGCTCATTCATTAATTTCCCATTGCCACTACATGCGTTGACAGACGGCAGTGTTGTGTAAACAAAAACCAGTCACAAGATTATTAGTTTTTCTTCAATCCATGTGTGTGGCATATATATATTACTGTTTGCACAGTCATACTTTACTGTCATGCAAAAAAAAATTTGTGAATGTGAATAAACACTAAAATAATCAAGGTTACTGTAGCAACATTTTGTGGTATATGCCAGTAGTGAAAAGTAACTAAGTACATGTACTCAGTTAGACCCCATGAGAGTGTACAAACCAAATGGACCAATATGTACCAGTACTAAAGTGCAATTTTGAGGTACTATTACTTTACCTAAGTATGTCAATTCTTTCAGTTCTTTATAATTATCCACTACAATTACTTGACAGCTTAAGTTATTTCCAGATTCAGATTGTTATTATTACAAAACATACAGTGCATTTAATACTTAATTACGGCGCTATTTCATACTTCAGCTTCTCGAAAATAGCCAATCTAAGCTCAAAACTTGTAATTTGTCTATTTTCGAACAAGCTTAACATTCTTACACATTTGAGCATGTTTTACTTTGGTACAATGAGTACAGTAATTTTGATGCCAATACATTTGCACTCTTACTTACTCAAGTAAAATGTAGATTTATGACATGCATAGGAGTATTAGGAGTTAATAGTATGTATGTAACCTACTGTATATGAGTAAACCATTATTTAATGGGAACTCCCAACCACCCACCTCTGAACCCCCACGCCCTCCCCCATTTGAGCACAGTGCATTGTGGGATATGTGTTAACCCATTAACACCTTTACCGCCGGGCCCGTAGTTCTACGGGCCGTTAAATCCAACGGTTAAGCGCCGAGCCCGTAGTCCTACGGGCTGCGGTCTTTT
>NC_137612.1:48197469-48244969 GCF_963280865.1 Gymnoscopelus braueri | reverse complement strand
GGAGAAGAGATCCAATAAAACTAAAAGACAAGTAATTTTATGTTTGGTTGCGCTCGGGTGTTGCGCTCTGAAAATAGCCGATCTACAAGCTCACAACACGTCGCAGCGCAACGCGTTGTGAGCTTGTAGATCAGCTATTATTTCAGCATGCAAACAAGTGTAAAATCAGGCATTACGACGCCATCAAGGCACCGCCAGCATACATTTTAGTCGACTAAATCAACAGTAGATTTAATGGGCTATAATCTAAAATATGACTCAAACTAAATGGCATGTTATTCAAAAGACTATGACTAAAACTAAATCAAAATTTGCTATCAAAATCAACACTGGTGTGTTATAATAATAATAATACAAATAATACAAATAATAATAATAATAATAATAATAGCTCAGATTTATATAGCGCTGTTCTAAATCCCCAAAGTCGCTTTACATAAAAGAAAAGGAACCAACCAGGGAAAAAACGAAAATAATAAAAAGAGAAGTGCAGCAGCTAGATTAAAATGATAAAAGGCTGGATTGGGGGACATCTTAACTCAGCCTCAGCTGGGAAAGGCTATCCAGAAGAGGTGGGAGGAGGGAGGGAGGGAGGGAGGGAGGGAGGGAGGGAGGGGGCGTCTTTAATATGGTTGGGGCGTGCATTCCAGAGGGAGGGGGCAGCTATTACTATATCACTAGTAATAGCATTCCCCTTTCTAAGTACCCGTATCTCATGCATTGATGTCATACTATCATGATGATTGATATTTTATGTAGTTTGGTTTTATTACTCGCTGATAATTCAAAATCAAATTCAAGGTTGTTTATGGCTGTTGTTTATGGCCCATAGGACAGGAGTCTATCTCCTATTTCTGTAGTGTGAGGCGGCCTGATGTACAAGTAGGCCTATACACCCCCATGGACATGACGCTGGTCCAACCCTTGATGCTGAGTGCCAAGCAGGGAGGCATTGGGTCCCATTTTTATAGTCTTTGGTATGACCTGGCCGGGGATCGAACCTCGACCCCCCCGCTCTCAGGGCAAACACTCTAACCACAAGGCCACTGAGCTGGTTGGGTACAGGTACAACTTATTTTAATGAGCCACACAAGGCAACAAAACAAAAAAAACAGTTAAAGGGCCACTTCAACCATTTTCAACCTATCCTAATATTATGGTCACTACTTATTACTAATTATTACTAATCATCATTTCACGGTATCTTTTCGGTCTACTCACTCTGTGTCTCAGAGGAGGGCCGTGGACAGTTCAGAAACCTTCTACCAGTGACATCATTGGTAGGCAGGTTTGGTAATTACACACTCAATTTCAAACTTTAAAATTTAATAATAATGCAAGAACAATGGCTTCTATTTCAACATGCTAACTTTCCAGGAAGAGAAAGGATGTAGTTTCTATAAGCTTGGAATCCCCATTGATGATGTCACTGGTAGACAGGTTTCTGAACTGTCCACAGCCCACCAATGAGACGCAGAGTGATTACAAATAAATGGTGTGGGGGCACGTGGCCCAGTCGGTAGCGCTGTGCCCTCACACGCTGTGGGCGCTGGGGACGTGTCCTCTCCTCCGCGTCATCAGTGCCCATACCCTAGGTGGGGTTGGCGAAAGGGCCTTTCTGTGTGGAGTTTGCATGTTCTCCCTGTGTCCCCCGTGTCCCATGCAGTAATCCTGGTCTCTATACTGCCTCCCCCTGGTCAACCGGGGCGCCTGATGGAGGGGAAAGGAACTGGTTGGAATCACGTGTTCCTTCCACGTGCTACGTCTAACCGGAGAAACTCCCCTCCGTCGGGTGATAAGAAGGCTTATTAGCCCTCATGCATTGAAGGAGGCATGAGTTCAGCTCTGGGTTCTCCCTAGGTTGGCAGAGGGAGTGTAGCGCCCAGGATTACTTAGGCAATTGGCACTGGGTGAATCGCGGGATGAAAAAATAAATGTGGTCATCTTAGTAGAGAGACCACCCCCAACCACTGCACATGTTAGCAAGGACCAATTATATATGTGAAGATAAGGTTGAAATTGGGTGAAGTGCTCCTTTAATGCACTCTGTTTCGAAAGCTGGGTATAAGAGCACCACTAAGCTTTGATCCTCGCTATACTGTCTCAGTCTGTCCCTGCTGACCTTTCCGACCTTTCTTATAGGCCCATCAGAGCGAACGAGGCAACCAGGTGCTCACCGTAGACGTAGGAAAACAAATAGTTAAAATAGTAAAAGATGCTCCTGGATCAGGCCGGGTGATATCAGATTAAAAATGGGAGATCCGGGCACTCGAGTTAACGCATCTCTGTCATTTTAAGATTTCTTTGGCCATTGAAAAATAGCAGATCTACAAGCTCATAGCGCGGCTGTGCTATGAGCTTGTAGATCTGCTGTTTTTAGAAAAATCGTAAAAACTTGTGCAAATCTTTGAATATATATTTTGTAAAATGTTTTGTTCCAGGGACCCCCAGAAGCAAGTTTGAGTTACAAATGTTCGCTATAAAAAGTATATTATTCAAAGATTTGCAAAAAATTACACGATTTAAAAAAGAATAGCACCGGCTATCTGCAAAACATTTTATACACAAAGAAATCTAAAAATGACACAGATGCGTTCCCGGTCTTAATGGGTTAAAAGAGGGAGCAGCCTTTATTTAATACACCAACATGTTTTGACCACATGAAGCGTGGCTAAATGCACACATCTTTGACAACAGGTATTTAAAAGTACACAGCATGCACGCACACGAACACACAAACACACGAACACGAACACGCACACGCACACGCACACGCACACGCACACGCACACGCACACGCACACGCACGCACACGCCACACACACACACACACACACACACACACACACACACACACACACTCCAATTCATGCTGACACATTTCCAATTATGGGCTTGTCACATCAACACACAGGCGAACTGCACAGGTCAGCGAAAATTAAACTGTCCACTGACTGAGTTCTCCCTCTGGTGTGTTCTGCACAGTCTGTGTGTGACTGTTAATTATTATCACACATCATGCTACGCTAGAACTGTGGGACACATGGGGACCAACCAGAGGAGAGGAGAGGAGAGGAGAGGAGAGGAGAGGAGAGGAGAGGAGAGGAGAGGAGATAGAGCAATTGTTCTAAAATTGACTTTTCCGATTAAACAGTTTTTGGAAGAAAAAAATATATATAAATATAAAAAACATCTCAAAACATTATTATTCCAGGGACCCCCAGAGGCAAAGATTTGAGTAACAAATGTTCGCTTAATTCTTTTTTTTAAGATTTTCACAAATTTTCAAGATTTTTCTAAAATAGCAGATCTACAAGATGAGCTTGTATATCTGCTATTTTTTAATAGCCAAAGAAATCTATAAAATAACACAGACGCGTCCCCGGTCTTAATGGGTTAATTAGTGGAAAAGTCATCGATAGAATAATTGCTAAGAAAATAATTGACAGTTGCAGCTCTCTCTTCACACACACACACACACACACACACACACGCACACGCACACACACGCGCACACGCACAGAGGAGAGGAGAAAATTCAAATCGATTTCCAGGTGCAAGGTGATAGAAGGGGAAAGCGTAGGCAGAGAAACAAGATCAAATGGTGAAAGTTGAAGAATGCTGAGTGGGGTTCATGGAGGAGTTATAAGGAAGGCACAGGGTGGCAGTGAAGAGTTGCCAGATGACTGGGCTACTACTGCAGAAGTAAGCAATTTAACCCGTTCAATCCGGGAATGCATCTACAAATGCATCTTCTAAATCCCGACAGTTTTTTTTAAACACTATAATATCAGTGGTTCTCAAACCTTTTCATGTCAAGGACCACCCAAAATGTGTTTGGCGGCGGACCCCCATCTCAAAATATTAAGCAAAGATTTGAGTTACAAATGTTTCGCTTTAAACATACATACAGTAAATTCAAAGATTTGCACAAATGTTTTAATGTTTCACGTTTTTTCAAAAATAGCAGATCTACAAGCTGATCTACAAGCAGATCTAAAAGCTCAATAAGTAAGTAGGTATGTACTTGGGGTGTCTTTCGGGATAGAGGAAGGAAGACAAGGAGACCTGGTGGTGGAATGAGGGAGTACAGGAGAGCATACAGAGGAAGAGGTTAGTAAAACATTTAACCCATTAAAACCAGGAACGCATCTGTTCAACCACTTAAACCATTATTTTATACTTTGGCTATTCAAAAATAGCAGATATACAAGAGTGAGGGAAGGAGGAAGTGTGGATGATGGTGGAGATGTGGAAAGGTAGGAGAGACGGCAGTAGAGTTCCTCACTAGATTAGACACAATATCGGCTAGAGGATGCCCGAAGAGAAGTATACTGGTACCGATTTCCAAGAACAGAGGATCAAGAGGATGAGCTATGGGAAAGAGTAGTGGGAGCTAGGCTAAGAGGAGAGGTGACAATTAGCGAGCAGGGGGGGTCATGCCTAGGGGTGGGACGATATGGGTACCTCACGATACGATATATATCACGATATTAGGCCCACGATAACACTATATATCACGATATTCGACATGTTCGATATATTGCGATATCACGATATTCGATATATATTGCAAGAAATTTCACCAACGATATATCACGATATCTGAAAATTTCGATATATTGCGATATCACGATATATTGCATGAAAATTCACCAACGATATATCACGATAGTCCTTGTATTCAATTCATAAACACATAAAATAGCACTAAACAGTTCAAAATCATCATTACACAAATACAGAATATATATATCGATATTTTTCGGCAGGATATCGATTATTTATCGCGGGAGAAAGTATCGCGATATATCGATATATCGATATATCGTCCCACCCCTATCATGCCTATGTTCCCTCAGTTTAGGATTAGGGTTAGGGTTAGTTTCGAGGGAACATAGTTACGCTACCACAAGCAGCAGTGTGGCTTAAAAGGTTAAAATGTAATTTAGACAGATGTTTTCCTGGTATCCTATAGTTTCTATAGTTTCAATGTACATATTATAATTTTTTTTAATGGAGTTGGTACAACTGAGGTTCGGGAGGTTTGACCAAGGAGAAGACAACCAATCACAACTCTAACCAGCCACCAGCAACTCCACCCGTGCCAACCACTCACCCATCTCCAATCAAGCTGACAACTCCTCCCCTGCCAACTACCAGGGTATTTAAACCCAGATTTAAAAAATGGCGGCGTACTAGTTTCCTGTAACCCTCCCTCCCTCCCTCTGTTTTTCTACCTCCATCCTATTCTACAGGTTCCAACATGATTATTGTGAGCGTTTTCTTTTTGATTGCGATAAACTATAATAACGGTTATCATCCCATTCCTAGTTGTGACCTTGTAGATTTGAGCTATTTTGATATATATATATATATATGATGATTTTGTTGAAATGGATTAAAATTTTTCTAATGCTTTCAGTGGATTAGTGGGATCATGGCTCCCCTACATGGAAGCGAGGGGATGAAATGAAAGCAGAGGATGACAGGGCAGGAGAATAGAGGAGACATTATTCCTGCTCCTGCTGTGACGGACTTCAGACATTTCGGTGGCATCCGGTCCACCCTGCCAGCTCCATTACACACATGCACGTCATGCTGTCACCCTGTGTTATACACACACACACACACACACACACACACACACACACACACACACACACACACACACACACACACACACACACACACACACACACACACACACACACACACGCGCGCGCGCGCGCGCGCACACACACACGCAAGCAAGCAGAAGTACGCACGCACGCACGCACACACACACACACACACACACACACACACACACACACACACACACACACACACACACACACACACACACACACACACACACACACACAAGCAAGCAGAAGTACGCACGCACGCACGCACGCACGCACGCACGCACGCACGCACGCACGCACGCACACACACACACACACACACACACACACACACACACACACACACACACACACACACACACACACACACACACACACACACACACACACATCATGCTGTCACTGTTACAACAGATACACAAACACATTTCTCTCTCTCTCTCTCTCTCTCTCTCTCTCTCTCTCTCTCTCTCTCTCTCTCTCTCTGCCTCCCTGTCACAGGTTTTTTTTCTCCATCGTTTTTTTTTCTTTTTCTTTTTCAAAAGAATGCCAATCTACACGAGTGTGTTTAAAAACAAATGTCCGTCCACATTAAAACGCTGAAAAACGTAGCTGTCCATCCCTCAGATTTGTTC
Organism: Gymnoscopelus braueri; assembly: GCF_963280865.1. NCBI lineage: Eukaryota > Metazoa > Chordata > Actinopteri > Myctophiformes > Myctophidae > Gymnoscopelus > Gymnoscopelus braueri. Next base: position 48,238,704 of record NC_137612.1, on the reverse strand, counting down.
TGAAATGCGGGATTTTATGTTTGTTTGTTTGTTTTTATCTCTGAACTGTTACCTCTATTATTCAAAATTCCGAAGTACGTTCTCAAAAATATTTTCAAATACTTTCCGAAATTTCTGATAAAAAAAAGAAAGAAGCTGATCTACAAGCTTGCGCTGCATGCGACACGTTGCAAGGCATTGTGAGCATGTAGATCGGCTATTTTCACAATTTCTGCCTCTTTCTTATATAACTAGAAAAAGTTCTCCTCGGAGCACAGGTCTCCGCCAGGTCAGGTACATTATTCTGGCTTCCTGGTGGCGCTATAATAGGCCAATGTTAAAAGGGTGCCATTTATTGTTAGGTCTTTCACGGCAATCAGACACTGAATTCATGATTTGAGGCATTTTGTTCCAAAAATGTGTTTTGCTAAATTAGACCTGCTGGTGGCGCTATAACAGACCAATGTGAAAAGGGTGGCATTTCTTCCTCGGCATAGTGGGAATGTGCGTGTGAAATTTCACGGAAATCGCAAGCTGCGTGCATAGTTTGAGGCTTTTTGTTCAAAACGGACCAATCCTGCAAACTTTGGAAGCCAACCTTAGGCAATGAGGATGGAATATGGGAGAGATCTGTGTTGATCACATGACTGTAGAGATACTGTGTACCGATTTGCATGACGTTTGGATAAAATCTGTAGGAGTAATATAAAGAAATGGGTTTTGCACAAATCGGCCTCCTGGTGGCGCTATAACAGGCCCATGTGAAACATTTGGGGCAGAGGTTCTGAATTGGCATCCAGGGAGTGTGTGTGCACAGTTTCGGAGCGACCGGGCCAACGGTGCCGGAGATTAGCTGCTAACACACAGACAGGACGGACGGACGGACGGACGGACGGACGGACGGACAGGGGGTAAAACATACTCTCTCGCCATGCCTTTCGGCCTGGCGGAGACAATAATTCACAATTTGGCCAAAGTTTGACCATTTTGTAAAGTAGGCCTATAGTTTGTCGATTACAGTAATGGTCTTATTTTTATTTTTATTTTTTTAGAGGTATATTACAAAGTTTTTAAAAGTCCGTCCTGCAATGTTCGCTGCACCCACCATTATTTCAGTTTTCCCGGTCAAATTTGACCGGCCTGTTTTAACTGCTTTTAAAATAACATAAAACACACAAATTATTATTTTCTTCAACCAGTGCTCAGCTAACCGGTGATTATATAAAGAACAGACACTAAAAATTATTATCATTAATAGAAATTCAAATAATAATTTGTACATATACAGAACATAAACATGCAGAGTCGTCTGTCTGTCTGTCTGTCTGTCTGTCTGTCTGTCTGTCTGTCTGTCTGTCTGTCTGTCTGTCTGTCTGTGTGTGTGTGTGTGTGTGTGTGTGTGTGTGTGTGTGTGTGTGTGTGTGTGTGTGTGTGGGGGTGTACATAATCAGGTTGCAGAGTGCCTCATGTTCAATATCATGGTTAGTCATGGTCAGTATCATGGTCAGTGTCATTACAGTATCATGTCAGTATCATGACAGTAATATTGTCAGTATCATGGTCAGTATCATAGTCAGTATCATAGTCAGTATCATAGTCAGCAGTATCATAGTCAGTGTCATGGTCAGTGTCATGCAGACAATTGTTCAAGTCGCTCCGGTCCGAGTCCAAGTCGAGTCCCAAGTCATTTGGTCCCAAGTCCAAGTCGAGTCCCAAGTCGTTTGGTCCCAAGTCCAAGTCGAGTCCCAAGTCATTTGGTCCCAAGTCCAAGTCGAGTCCCAAGTCAATCCAACCCTCAGGTCCGAGTCCCAAGTCGAGTCCCAAGTCATTTGGTCCCAAGTCGAGTCCCAAGTCAATCCAGCCCTCAGGTCCGAGTCCCAAGTCGAGTCCCAAGTCATTTCGTCCCAAGTCCAAGTCGAGTCCCAAGTCTTTCTGTTGTGGGCAAGTCAAGCCGAGTCACAAGTCGAGTCACAAGGTTGTGTCAAGTCCCTCACTACTATTGTTCCCCAGCCCACCCACAAAGCACTCAGGTTCAGTGGCGTGGGAAGGGGGGGGGCTATGAGGGCTGCAGCCCCCCTGGTGATGGGAAGGGAAAAAACCTTCTTTTTTTTTTTATAATATATATATATTTTGGGAAGACCGCATGGCTAATTTGCATACGCATAATATATTAACGAGGATATGCAAATGAGCCATGCGGTCTCTGGTCTCATAGGAATGAAAACAAACGCCAGCCATGGATCATAGCGGTCTGTTACGGTCATGGATGAACTTCAACCTGCACTGTCTTTCTGCCTTTCATATACACACACACACACACATATATATATATATATATATATATATATATATATATATATATACACACACACACACACACACACACACACACACACACACAGAGAGAGATATTATTGGGCAGGTATAAAGAAACCTTGACCATTACAAATATATAAATCTTTGGCCTACAAATATATAAACTTGGGTCAGTGCAATGAATGGATGAGTCTGAAAACCTTCCCAGAGTAAAACTTCTTTGATAAGTATATTTGGTACCCAATATAGGCTACTTCTAATATCTGATAATAATATCTAATAATCTGATCCTGATAGCATTATTGCGGACACATGCGCTGTTGCCCACTACAGATGAACACCAAAACTCTCGCCCCAAAACAGTCACCCCGGGGGAAATCCGGTGATATTAACTATGCCTAAACCTAACCTTATTCCTAAACGTAACCCCAGTAAAACTAATAACATGGCTAACCGTAAACTCATTTCTAACCTTATCCTCAGTAAAACAAATACAAGAATACAATAACCGCTGGTCCGCGAAAAGAAATGGGGGCGATGGTGATTTGGGGCGAGTTTTCCGGTTATATATCTACGGGACCACGGCTTAAAGATGGAGTGCCATGATATTTTTCAACCCTAAAACCTGATCATAAGGTATTATTATTATGTAAGGATTTTTTTCAACAAAAAGAAAGTGTACAGTAAGTGTTAAAATTATGTTTTTATGTGGACACGCCTCCAGTTCATTAAGTATACCTGGTTCTCACCTTAGCACCTCCTCCACCACCTTAGCACCACCCACCTGTCCTAGTCCCTCCTCCTCCTCATGCCCACACCTGTTGTGTTATGATAATGAGGGGGAGGGTATGGCTTTGTGATGTCACTAAAGCGCTGTTTCTCTATTGGCACGTTTGACCCTCAAGGTTTCAGCCTCCAGGAAGAAACTCCAAATAGTCAGAGAAGACATAAAACACCATAAAAACACCACCGGGGGGCTTAATGAAGTTCTATCAACCTCATAGACACATGAAAAACAGAAAAGGTGCAAAAACATGGCACCAGCTCTTTAAGTTGCAAGAGATTCTTTCCGTGGCGTGGAGGAGTAATTAAACACCACAAACACGGATTATAGATAGATAGATAGATAGATAGATAGATAGTAGAGATGCGCGGATCGCGGTTTTAGCCGCTGTTGCCGCAGTTAACCGCAGTTTGGGTGGATTTGGGTCAATCAAATATAATTATTAATTAATATTGGATAAACCGCGGGTGAAATAATGCGGGAATTAAATTAATGATATCAATCTATAGGCCTATAATAGCTTTTAAAAAGCACTATATTTCACCGTGTGTGCGTTTGTAGTATTTTAATATTACGTCATTTTACACCAGGCACAAAATAGCCGCTCACTACATGTTGCTTTGCAGCCAGCCAGTGTTGCCAGGTTGCGAGAGAAATAAGCAGCCAGGTCTATGAAAACAAGCCCGACTGGTGACGCGAGGTTAGCCCAAAACAAGTGCCTAACAAGCCCAAAAGTTGCTTATAAAAAGCTTATAAAAAGCCGACATGGCAACAAAGTGGTTGAAAGCGAAAGTAACTTAATGAAGACGTGCGCTTGTTGTTACCATGCTTGTGGATTGTATACAGTCACTGCATCGCGACAGTGGTGAGTGACATTGTTTATAAGAAAACTAACGTCAGGAAAATAACAATTATTTGGTGCGGTTGGTGCGGATCTATAAATAGGATGATATAATTACCGCGGGTGGATGGCGGATGGATAATGAACTTGTTAACGTGGATTTGGGTGACAAAAAAACCCATCCGCGCATCTCTAATAGATAGATAGATAGATAGATAGATAGATAGATAGATAGATACATACAGTCATTGCCTATTGACTTTGTCGTTTTTTTTCTTGCATCTCATGCGTGTCACGCAGGGCATGTGTTATTTCCACTTATTTCCACTCTGTGCCACTAGGGGCAGCAGCGGTCTACTGCCTGACTGGCAAATGAGGCAAGTGATATCATCATGAGAAACGACAAAGTCAATAGGCACCGACTGTACATAGATAGATAGATAGATAGATAGATAGATAGATAGATAGATAGATAGATAGATAGATAGATAGATAGATAGATAGATAGATAGATAGATACATAGATAGATACATAGATAGATACATAGATAGATAGACAGATAGATAGATTATGTTACGTGCCTAATTACGCGCGTGTAAATAAATTACAGAAAATAAGAAAATAAATTATAATAAATAAGAATAAATTCATGACTGATACCAAATGAAAATATAAACTTTACAGATCATATAAACATTAAAATTATAAGAATTCAAGTAAAATTGAGAAAGATCTGGCTGAATGAAATCTCAACTGCTCTGTTTATTATGCGGGGGGAACTGACAAAACAAGTCATCCGAGTCATCTTGTCTCGAGTCGAGTCGAGTCGGGAGTCATTGGCTAGCAAGTCGGAGTCGAGTCTCAAGTCTCGTTGGTCTTTTACCTTCCAAGTCCGAGTCGAGTCGCAAGTCTTTACATTCAAAGTCCGAGTCCAGTCGCAAGTCGTCAAATATGCGACTTGAGTCAGACTCGAGTCGAGTCACTATGACTCGAGTCCAATTGTCTGGTGTCATGTCAGTATCATGTCAGTATCATGTCAGTATCATGGTCAGTATCATAGTGAGTATCATGTCAGTATCATGGTCAGTATCATGGTCAGTATAAAGTCAGTATCATAGTCAGTATCATAGTCAGTATCATGTCAGTATTATTGTCAGTATCATGGTCAGTATCATGGTCAGTATCGTGTCAGTATCATGGTCAGTATAATGTCAGTATCATGGTCAGTATCAATGTTATGTATGTTTGTTTTCCATCTCCTGGATGAACATAATATAGTCTTTCCCATTAATTTCCTAAGGCGGTAATTTTTGACCGGGAACACTAAGGGTGTAACAAAGTTGAACTAGAAAAAGTGCTCCTCGGAGCACAGGTCTCCGCCAGGTCAGGTAGGTTATTGTGGCCTCCTGGTGGCGCTATAATAGGCCATTGTGAAAAGGGTGCCCGTTTCTTCTTAGGCCTTTCACGACAATCGGACACTGCATTCATGATTTGAGGCATTTTGTTCCAAAAATGTGTTTAGCTAAATTAGACCTGCTGGTGGCGCTATAACAGGCCAATGTGAAAGGGGTGGCATTTCTTCCTCAGCCTAGTGGGAATGTGCGTGTCAAATTTCACGGAAATCGCAAGCTGAGTGCATAATTTGAGGCATTTAGTTCAAAACGGAGCAATCCTGCAAACTTTGGAAGCCAGCCTTAGCCAATGAGGATGGAATATGGGAAATCGAACACATCCGTGTTGATCACATGACTATAGAGATACTGTATACCGATTTGCATGACCTTTGGATAAAATCTGTAGGAGTAATATAAAGAAATTGGTTTTGCACAAATCGGCCTCCTGGTGGCGCTATAACAGGCCCATGTGAAAAATTTGGAGCAGAGGTTCTGAATTGGCATCCAGGGAGTGTGTGTGCACAGTTTGGGAGCGACCGGGCCAACGGTGCCGGAGATTAGCTGGTGACAGACGGAGAGACGGACGGACGGAAGGACGGACACACGGACACACGGACAGGGGGTAAAACATACTCTCTCGCCATGCCTTACGGCCTGGCGGAGACAATAAACGACTGAGAATTCAGTGAAAATGGTCATCACTATGTCCACGTGCCTAGTGGGGAGGAAATCATAAGGACTCAAGGCACCCAGATGAAAAACACAAAAGTTATGATTCAAGAAAGTTGGAAATGCAGGAGGGTTATATTGTCACTTTATAAATGTGCAGACACCCTGTTATACACTTATACTTTAAAAAAAATAGTAGAAAAGAAAAGAAAAGAAAACAATTGACAAGAAAGATTAGAGCAGAGAAGACAATAATGCAGGAAGTAACATCATCCTGCTGAGTCGCTTTCCTCACCTACTGATACCATCTAGTCAACTGGTGGTTGTTTACCAATTGTTTACCAATCACACACACACACACACACACACACACACACACACACACACACACACACACACACACACACACACACACACACACACACACACACACACATAAACGCACGCACACACGCACATACGCACACACACAAATACACACACACACACACACACACACACACACACACACACACACACACACACGCACACGCACACACACACACACACGCACACAAGGACACACACACACACACACACACACACACACACACACACACACACGCACACAAGGACACACATCCAAAGTGTTGTCATATTGTGTCTCTCAGTCTGGCTATTTTATGGAATCAATAAAGTATAATTACTTATCTGTCAATCAAGCAGGTTTTGTGAAGGGAAAATAATGAAAACTTCACTGAGGGAAGATTTGTCAGCGACAAGAAGAAAGTGAACAGTAACTAAATACATTTACTTGAGTGCTGTATACTTTACTTGAGTATTTGTATTTGTGGATACTTATCTTTCACTCCAAGTATGCCAAACATGGCACAGATGCTGGGATCAATAGTCACACTAAATAGTCATACAAAAAAAAAAAATTGCACACATATGGGGCACTATCAGTGTCTAACATTTCAAATGGCCTTAACTTAAAGTGATCATTGCTCTGATCAGTGATATTTGACCAGGAATATCTATACTTTGACAAAGGCCCAGTTTATACAGAAACAGTTCAGGACTACATGTGGTACAGGACTGCAAAATAGAGACATCTTCTGGGTCAGTAATGGCCCAGAAGGTGTCGCTATTTTGACGCTATTTTCCCCCCTGCTGGCGGCAGAACAATTACCAAGCCATTGATTACAATGCGGATTTGACCGAACTTTACACTTAACACAATGGGTGCCAAAACCGTGATTTACCGTGTTATCAAAGAGTAACGCTTAGGTGCCAAAACCGGGATTTACCGTGTTATCAATCTTTTTTGTTTTTTTGTTTTTTTCCACAAGGGGGGGGCTAGCACAGCTTTGGAATCACCCACGGTGCCTCTGAGAAGGAAGGGACAGATGGATCACCGCGCCAAAAAACCTGGCTCCCGTCCGCTCCCATTCTACCTCCTTGATAAAAACCTCTGCATCTCCTTAACTTTGTACAGTGGGGAAAACGAGTCATTTTCAAACAGCGATCACTCCGCAATGGCGACTCGCGTGAGAGATGTTATTGTTCCAGGCGTTAGCCAGGACCATCCATCGTCATGCACGCATCCATTGTTTACATGCGGGTGCTCGACGTGGAGTCTAGAGCTCTAAAACAGTGAGATCTCTGGCACTCAACGTAATCTAAATAAAACTCTGGCACCGAATGTGTTAATTGTATTACATAAACATTGTCATAAATACTTTGTGCTTTGAGTCGCTAGTTTAAAAGTCTCCTTTCAATTACCATTATATGCGTTTTTGTAAATTATGGTCCCATAAATGTTTTAATTGATGATAAAGTAGGGTATTCTCCTAAGGCTTCTATTAGCTCTACTGAGTAGAAATCCTCCCTCACTACCCTTACAGCCAATAGCATTAGCATAGCATTAGTTCCAGATGGTGGATTTGAATGCGCCAAAAAAGTGGCTTCAAAACAAAAAATGTTACAGTCCACAGTCTGAACGCAATTATTTAACCACACAACCCAACAGTACTTTCCAAGACGGATCGTTTCCATGTAAACATAGCCAAAGTACTGGGGTTGAGTACTTTGTCCACCACCTGTGGTGTTAAGTAACTAAATACATTTACTTATGTACTGTACTTACTTCTACTCCACTACATCTCAGAGGTAAATATTGTACTTTTACTCCACTACAATGATTTGAAAAGTTTAGTTACTAGTTACTTTGTAGATTTTGATTATTATTACAAAACACACATTAGCCACTTCAACCCTATACATTTATGGCCATTTGACAAGCCGATCTACAAGCTCACAATGCGTCGCATCGCGACGCATTGTGAGCTTGTAGATCGGCTATTTTCAAAATATTTATATATTTGAAAAGTTGTGAAATGGGACTACTCTGCATAATGAGTTGTTTTACTTTTGTACTCATATTTTACATTTTGATACCAATACCTTTGTACTTTTAATTAAGTACATTTTGAAATCCGGACTTTTACTTTGTAACTTTGTAAGTATTTCTACATTGCAGTATTGATACTTTTACTAAAGTAAAAGATATGAGTACTTTTTCCACCACTGTCCACCACTGAATGTATACATTCCATGTTTTACTCATCGTCTGTATTTCTGTACTATGCGGCATGGAGCCTGCAGTGCAGATTGTGACCTCGCATTCTGTATGCGAGGGAGGAACAATTAGAAAGGCTCACTAATTAACCCATTAAGACCGGGGACGCGTCTGTGTCATTTTATAGATTTCTTTGGCTATTCAAAAAACTGCAGATATACAAGCTCATAGCGCGGCACGAGGTATGAGCTTGTAGATCTGCAATTTTTGGGAAAATCGTGGACAATTGGTGCAAATCTGAATATCTAATATTTTTAAAGCGAACATTTTTAACTCAAATCTTTGCTTCTGGGATTCTACAAATGTCTTCTAAATCCAATCTTTTTTTGGAAAAAACTTATGTTGCTATAATATCAGTGGTTCTCAAACTTTCTTCATGTCAAGGACCCCCAAAGTGATATGTATTTGGTCGCCACAAAATATTTTGTTCCAGGGACCCCCCAGAAGCAAACATTTGAGTAGAAAATGTTCGCTTAAAAAGATAATATATATATTCAAAGATTTGCACACATTTTCACGCTTTTTCAAAAATAGGCAAAATAAATCTTAAAATGACACAGATGCTTTCCCGGTATAAAAGGGTTAATTCAGGCTGTGGATTAACTGCCCGTGTGATCAGAGTTTTTCAACAAAATGGCAGTTAGAGAAAAGAGGCGCAATTAAGGACGGCAATTGTCCGAGATGGAACCGTCATTAGAGGCAATGAGCGAGAGCAGTTGATAATGAACTGTTTCTCATTCACTCTCTTTTGGTTTGATTATCGTCACTGTCGTGTCGGGTGGAAACCTTGTCAGTACCATGTCCAAAAACGTCCCTTTTTAATGTTATTCTAAAAACATTTGAAAATAGTGAAAATAGACGATCTACAAGCTGCTCTTGTAAGATGAAGTAAGGCATTCATTTAGGAAAACAAACATAATAAGATGAAATATGGAGATACAAGGTTTTTGCCCTACAGCGATGTTATGTTAAAGTAGGAAAAAGGCCTACAGAGCTCCGCATAGCGTGGAAGAAGTACTATGTATACATATTACATACAAATACATATATACATACAAATACATATATACATACGAATATATATATATATATATATATATATATATATATATATATATATATATATATATATATATATATATATATATATATATATATATATATATATATATATACATACGAATATATATATATATATATATATATATATATATATATATATATATATATATATATATATATATATATATATATATATATATATATATATATAGGGGTTGACATTAAGGTCTCAGAGGCACTTGCCCGTCGGGCAAGTACAGGTCATGTTCTACTTTCCCACGGGTCTTGCCCACTTGCCTGAAAAGTAAATTGTCCTTTATAAAGTACAATTTTCACTTATTTTTTAACTTTCTACTTGCAAATTCTTGGGATGCACGATAAAAAATTTCATGCCTCAATATTGGTCAGAGCGCCACGTTCATTGCATCCCCACTCAAAATGCACACCTGCCCGGTCGGGCAACCCGATAGCAAACTTCACCTGCCCGAACATTAAATTTTTTTAGGCATTAGTGTCAACACCTGTATATATATATGTATATATATATATATATATATATATATATATATATATATACATATATATATACACACACACACACACACACACACACACACACACACACACACACACACACACACACACACACACACACACACACACACTCAGTCTCACACACACACAGTATATTCAAAACTTTACTTGAGTAAAAGTACCAAAGTATTGACATTAAAATGTAATAACAGCGCAAAGAAGAAGTATTCAAACTTTTCAAAATGTGTCAAACTATTTTTTAAATAGGCAATCTACAAGCTCAAGTATAACACAGGGCTTGCATGGTTAATGTCTGTTTTGTAATAATAATCTTAACTTTAAAAATGGAAATGCTCAAGTAAAGTAAAAATCCTGTCTGAAAAAGAAAATTAAGCACCCCCATCCACACACACACACACACACACACACACACACACACACACACACACACACACACACACACACACACACACACACACACACACACACACACACACACGTACACATTACCCATAATCCTCTTCTCAGCACTGTGTAGCTATTTCAATGTTAATCAATTAATCGTGGAAGTTACAGTCCATAACGGAGAGAATGAGAAAGAGAGAGAGAGAGAGAGAGAGAGAGAGAGAGAGAGAGAGAGAGAGAGATTTCTTGCCTCCTTTTCTCTTCTGTGTCTCTCACTTCTCTCTCTCTCTCTCTCTCTCTCTCTCCTGCATATCCGTCTTTTCTTACACACCTGACTCGTTATGTGTTTCTCTGTCTCTATCAATCTCTCGCCTTTTCTCCCTCTCTCCATCAATCTCTCTCTCGTGCCACTGAATCAATCACTCTGCATAATGAGACACAGACACACACACACACACACACATGCATACACACACAATCAAGCACGCACACGCACACACACACACGCACACGCACACGCACACGCACACGCACACGCACACGCACACAATGAACAGAACATTTTGTTTATATTGGATTTAGGAGACGGTGTGCGTGTGTATGTGTGTGTGTGTGTGTGTGTGCGTGCGTGCGTGCGTGTTTTCTAGGTTTGAGTACCAGCAGACAGTTACAGCGTTGTAATTATTATGCTAATCACTCTCCCCCAGGCGTCGCATTCAATAATATTACAAACAGAAAGAAAACATTATTTATCAATCATGAATAAACAGATGTTTTCACTGCCATTTCACTCCATTTCATCATTAGTAGGCCTGCAACCCCCATGATGGGGGGGGGGGGGGGGGCTCAGCGCTTAATGCAGTGCTTCTCAAACGTTTTCATGTCAAATGAATATGAATCTGTCTGTGGACGCCGGTCTGAATATATTATGAGTCCCCCATACAAGATTTATGTTGTCAAAATGTTTCCAAACAGTATACAAAATGGTTAAAATAGCAGAAGTAAATCTACAAGCTTGTAGATCTGCTATTTACACTAGGGTTCAAGTGGTTAATTCATAATGCTTTTTTGTAAGTGTGGGTCCCAACTAAGAGTCCCTTCCTACAAATCAGTGTCAAAAGCTGCAATATTTATATTTGAAATGTAGCGGAGTGATCAGCTTGCAAGAAACAAATGAAACAAAGTACAGTACTCAAGTAAATGTACTTAGTTACATGATCCCACAACTGCCTGAAAGACACAGACTCCATTAATGCTATCCCAGTGCTGACGTGGATGTCCTTATTTCATCTCGCCTGGACTACTGTAACTCCCTCTACTCAACTCTCAGCAAAGGGATCCATACTATTACACCATGCAGTAGGTTGGTGCAGAATGCAGCTGCCAGACTCATTGCTGGGACTACAGGAGATCAGAGCACATAGCCCCGGTACTAGCTGCACTGCACTGGCTGCCAGTAAACTTTAGAATTGATTTTAAGACTTTACAGTTAACTTTTAAAGCTCTTAACCCATTCAATCCGGGAACGCATTATACTGTGTCATTTTAGATTTCTTTGGCTATTCAAAAATAGCAGACATACAAGCTCATAGCGCGGCACCGAGTGCCGCGCTATGAGCTTGTAGATCTGCTATTTTTTGAAAAATCGCGAACATTTTTTACTCAAATCTTTGATTCTGGGGGGGTCCCTGGAACAACATATTTTGAAATGGGGGTCCGTGGCCAAATACATATCATTTTGGGGTTCCTTGACATGACTGATTATAGCAACCTACGTTTTTTTCAAAAAACTGTTAGGATTTAGAAGACATTTGTAGAATCCCTAGAAGCAAAGATTTGAGTTTTCTTTAAACAATATATATATTCAAAGATTTGCAAAAAAAATCGCGATAAAAAAACAAAACAGATCTACAAGCTTGTATGTATATCTGCTATTTTTCAATAGCCAAAGAAATCTAAAATGACACGGATGCGTTCCCGGTCTTAAAGGGTTAACGGAGCACCTCAATATCTAGCTGAGCTGCTGGAACCCAATGTGCCTGTCCGTCTGAATGGGCTCTACTAGATGTTCCTATAAGTCTAAGCTGGTGACCAAGTGTAACCGGGCATTTGCCATCAGGCCCCCTAGACTCTGGAGGAACACCCTCCCATTGGAACACAGGCTTGCTAGCTCCATGACCATTTTTAAATCTAAATTAAAAAACTAAATTAAAAAAAGGCTTTTTAACGTCCCCTATACGGCAGAAATGAATGCATATATTCTCACTGATATGTCACCACCTGCAGGGTCTGTCCCCAGACCCTCCCCTCTCCTCTTAGGTCTCTTGATTGCCTAGAGTGGACTCAGCTAAGGGTGGCAGCCGTGACTAGTTCGCTAACGAGCCTCAGAGACTATTTAAAACTGTCGGTGACAACCCTCTGTGCTTTTTTCCGGGGCCCTGTGTTTGTTGAGATGTTATGTATGTGTTCAGTGTATGCTTGCGTAACCTTGTTTGTTCAGTAAAGTCTTCGTTAATTGTCAACCTTGGTTTCCTGAATCTAAAATGACACAAATGCTTCCCCGCTTTTAATGGGTTATGGGTACGGTCACGCCAAACTTTGATTCTGCCAATGCGGCCGATTCTGCCAATGCTTTTCAATGGGAACGGAGCGTTTTGTTGCAGAAATATGCGAATGGCATGGCAACAAACAGCTCTGTTCCCATTGAAAAGCATTAGCAGAATCCACCCGCATTGGCAGAATCAAACCTAACCCTAACCCTAACCTTAGTGGGGGAACATAGAACCCGGGGAACATAGGGATGACCCCAAAGTGCAGTGTGACCGTACCCTAACTTAAGTACAACATCGGTGTACTTCTTCCACCACTGATTAGATCCAAACCCAAAAAATCTGGGGAAAAAAAAGAAAAAACAGAACAGTGATTTTAGCAAAATGTGCTTTGTCACCAAGTTCATTTGTGATTCCACCTGGGTGTTCTGATGGCTGGAGTGAAGCAAAGCAAAGCACGACTCCACTCTCACTCAGTGGTGTAAAGTAACAATGTAAATTTACTCAAGTACTGTACTAATTTTAAGGTAAATTTACTTTATTTTTATTTCCTTTTTTTTTATACTTCCTACTTCTACTCCTCTATACATCTCAGAGGCAAATAAAGTATTTCTTATTCCACTACAATTATTTGTACATTCAGCTAGTATTACAAAACATACATTAATCACACAAGCCCTATTTTAAACTATGACTATTCAACAATAGCAGATCTACTCTTTATCTGCTATTTTTGAAAATAATTGACACGATTTGAACAGTTTGAGTATTTTCCTTTGCTTTCGTACATACAGTATATTCTGATGCTAGTTTGGTACTTTTACTCAACACAGGCCTTTTAGTTGTAACAGAGTATGTTTATATTGTGGTCCTGATACTTTTACTGAATTAAAACAGCTGAGTACTTCCTCCACCACGGTGCCCACTCAACCGTATCGGGTAGAAAGGTAAAATAATGAAGGTTAAAGTCTAAATATATAATCCATACATTTTCACATTCTCCGGAGAGCGACGGCAGATATGAATCAGCAGCAGAAATACTGACGCCTACAAATATCAAAGTCATGGACGAACATGCTGACTAATGCTGTGAACTATTAACTGCTATTACGTTAAGAGTTTGATAATTCAGCCCACTGAGACGGAAAACAGTGGAACAGCCCTTTAATGATGAGGATGACGTTCTCTCTTTAACAGCAACGGAGGGCATGCAGACAACCCTCTGAGAGAGAGACAGTGTAGGAGAGAGAGACAATAGGAAAGCTGAGAGGGAGACAGTCAGTGTAGGAGACACAGACAGTAGGTGAGCTGAGCGGGAGACAGTGTGTAGGGGCATGGACAGTTGGAGAGCTGAGAGTGAGACAGTGTAGGACAGATATACAGAAGGAAAGCTGAGAGGGAGACAGTGTAGGAGAGACAGACAGGAGGAGAGCTGAGAGGGAGACGGTGTAGGAGACAGACAGTATGAACGCTGGGAGGGAGACAGTGCAGCACTGAGAGGGAGACAGCGTAGGAGAGACAGACAGAAGGAAAGCTGAGAGGAAGACAGCGTAGGAGAGACAGACAGAAGGAACGCTGAGAGGGAGACAGTGTAGGAGAGACAGACGGTGGGGAAACTGAGAGGGAGACAGTGTAGGAGAGACAGACAGTAAGAAAGCGGGTATTTGGCAAATTACCTCCTTTTTTGACCAACACACATGCACCTGCAAATGCACTGCCGTGCACGTGCGTGCCCACGAGACTGCGTGCCCGCTACATCGAATGAAGGTAGTGTGTGACTGTGAATGTGAATGCCTACCTGGGTGATTTGCATACATACTACGGCTGTAGAATACAGCTCCATTGAAAGCGTTCTGTCAGACTGTGTTACTGCCTGGTACGGAAACTGCACCACCCCGAACAGAAAAACCTATAGCGGGTGGTGCGGTCGGCCAAGCCGCAAGCGCATAATGGCAGGCGAGCTCCCCTCGCTCCAGGAACTGTACAAGAAGAGATGTGTAGTCAAAATCATCAAGGACAGGCACCAACCCAGCCCAAACTGTTCATACCCGTACAACGACCGCGGCAAGGAGGCCTAGGTATCAATGGCAAGACCACCAGGTTTGTGAACCGCTTCCACAGTGACCACTGCATGTCACCTCGGCCTCGGACTTTACTATTCCTTGTGGAACTTTACCATGTGGATTTTACCTGTGAAAAGTACCTGCTGCTATGTCATGATGCATTTTATGTCTAAGCTCATGGGCATACTGTTGTACATAGCTGAATATGCTATGTGTTTGTACTATATGTGGATATCTTTTGTTCGATTTTTGCACAAAAACACATTTCTCGGACGGGGGGCACGGTGACGCAGTCGGTAGCGCTGTCGCCTCACAGCTAGAAGGTCCTGGGTTCGATTCCCGCCGGGGACGGTGTGGGCGCTGGGGGCGTGTTCTATCCTCCGTGTCATCAGTGCCCATACCCTGGGTGGGGTTGGCGAAAGGGCCATTCTGTGTGGAGTTTGCATGTTCTCCCCGTGTCCCCTAGGTTAGGTACCCTTACAAAAAACATGCAGTAATCCTGGTCTGTATGCTGCCTCCCCCTGGTCAGCCTGATGGAGGGGAAAGGAACTGTTTGGAATAACGTGTTCCTTCCATGCGCTCCGTCCTACCGGGGAATTCTGACACCAATGACAAAATACTGCTGAAAAGTTTCAAAATCTTTTTTGTTTGAAAGATCAAACGCGTTTCAGAAGCCAATATAAACGACACACACACTCACTCACGCACACACACACACACACACACACACCCACACACACACACACACACACACACACAGACAATACAAAACTACTTGAGACTAGAATTGCATATAAAACCATCGTCGTTGTAGTTTTCCATCTGTTGACATGCATTCTATTATCCTACCTTTCTTAGCTTCTAAGAAAAAACAAGGCATTCTTTGAAAAAAGTTACAAAGATTAAAACTAAACAAAAACTAAACAAACTAACAAACTTCTATACATTTTAATCAAACTAAAAATGAAAATTATTATAATATTTCATAATGCTGGTCAAAGCGTCTCTGTGCTCATTCACGAGTGTGCATGCGTGCATGTGTGTGCACGTGGCATCATTCAAATTGCGTATACCCAGCCAAAAGAAATCCCCACTACAACATTGGGAGAGACATAGACAGTAGGAGAGCTGAGCGGGAGACAGTGTCGGAGAGACAGACAGTAGGAGAGCTGAGAGTGAGAAAGTGGTCTTATTCTAGTTGGGCTAGTTAGTTGTTATCTTTAACTGTGGATACAATTACTTGTTGTATACATTTATTTATGTATTCCCTTGTTTTTATTTCACACTTGCTTTGGCAATATAATAATATAATAATATTATATAATAATATAATATATTGTGTTTCCCATGCCAATAAAACCCAATTGAATTGGGGGGGGGGAGAGAGAGAGAGAGAGAGAGAGAGAGAGAGAGAGAGAGAGAGAGAGAGAGAGAGAGAGAGAGAGAGAGAGAGAGAGAGAGAGAGAGAGAGAGAGAGGGAGCGAGAGAGAGAGAGAGAGAGAGACAAAATTGGAACTGAAACACTATATAGTAAATTAAGCTGATAAATGAGTACTCTCCTAATTGGCTGAAATTTTGCAACCCACCTGAAAATGTATTTTCTTTTTATAAAACAGTTGGACCCTACCTTTAACACATTGGGTGCCAGAGGTTTATTAAAATATTATACGTTGAGTGCCAGCATTTCTTCCATCCACTTGCGTTATACATTTCGTGCTGTGAGAAGCCCCGACGCGGAAATGCATGTAAACAAAGCGTGCGTGCGAGACGGCGGAGGGTCCCGACTAACGCCTGGAACAATAATATTTCCAACGCGACCCTCCATTGCAGCGTGATCGCCGATCGAAAACGGCTCGTTTCCACCACATTAAAAAGAAATGGAGATATTAAGCTTTTAATCAAGGAGATAACATTGAAAACGCCGACCGGAAGGATTTTTGACATGGAGCCACATCCAGCCTCTTCTTCTCAGAAACTGCTTGGGTGATGTCAAAGTTTCGTTTTAGCGCCCCACGTGGCCCACATGTATAAAAATAGAATTGGGTCAAAAACGGTCCGGACCGTTTTCGGCACTTCTCGTTTGGACCCTCAAAAACGGTCCGGACCGTTTTTGGCATTCAATGTGTTAAGTATTTTCAATTTTTAAAGCATGTACTTTTGAATACTTAAGTATTCAAAAGTACAAATTACAAAGTACATTTTCTTTTCATATACATGTATTGCTTTATTGTTTTTTTTATAGACATTTTCCAAAATAATTTAAAGATTGTCCAAAAATATTCAATAATAGTGAAAAAAGCAGATCTAGCTCTGCTATTTTCACTAGGCTATATTTGAAAAAGGGCTGAAGAGGCTAATTCATAATGGGCCCTATTTTGGGTGGCGCCTTACCCATTATCCCTAAACTTCTTTGCCATTTTTTACTATTTAAAAAAAAAAAATCAAATAGTTCAACTAGCCGATCTACATCGACGTTGTGAGCTTGTAGATTTGAACTTAGCCAATTCAACTTCTTCTTCGTTCTTAAGTACGGTACTCCAGTAAATGTACATCATTACTGCCCACCACTGCCTTTACTGTGTCTAATGCAGTGAGGGACATATTTGTCTTTTGAGACATTCTATAACTGTTTTCATTTTTTTTAATAATATATATTTCTTAAATGTTTATCCACGTTTTGACAAGGATGGATTACCATTTTATAAATAAAACACCTTTGCTGTTGTTAATGTGTTTTGCTGAAGGTATAATTGCTTTTATAGTTTTTTCCCCTCAAGGTGAAGTTTATTTCTCTCCTCTTTGTTTTGTTTGGTCTCTAATGGACACTGATAATATGCAAATATATGCAAATTGTGAATTGTCTATCCATGGGCTCATGCGTGGCCTCGTCTGCATATTGTTGCTCTTGGGCAGAAACCAAATTTCAACTTTTTTAAAATGTTTTTGTTGAAACTTAATGCCCTAGTTCGACAGTGTAGTAGCAAAAAATAGCCGATCTGCCAGCTCACAACGGGCCGCGAAGCGAGACATTGTGAGCTTGTAGATCGGCTATTTTCCCTATTGAAACATTTAAAAAAGTAAAATTAAAGTGTGTGTGTGTGTGTGTGTGTGTGTGTGTGTGTGTGTGTGTGTGTGTGTGTGTGGGGGGGGGGAAATCCCTACCAGTCAACTACAATATTTTACAACATTATCAACAATATTATTACTATAATAAAGACAATGATTTACAGTTAAAAAGAAGCAAGCTAAACGGTTGTTTTCAATGGAATCGTTGCAATCACGTGCAATAATGTCTCATGGGAGAAGAAGTTCCTTCATTCTTATTATGTACCTAGTCTTGTACTTTCACCCTTTTTTGGCAGTTTCTAAATATTCTTAGACACAGAATCAAATGTTTTATGGTCATGATTAACTAGGAGCCTAGCCTTTTTTTGGCTAGGAGCCTGTCACGATCACGGCCCCTGTTGTGTCCATCATGTGACTGTTTAGCCACTGGGTGTGCCTCTGCCCATTCCTTGCCCTGCTCCTATTTCCCCTCAGCCAATCTCCTACTCTCCCTTCTACCTGAGGCAAAGACTCTGATTGGCCTGAGTGCTGTCACCTGTGAGGACCAGCTAAGCCTGGTTGGGTGATGAGCTCCAGTGACTATTTAGACTCTGTGTGTGTGTTTGTTCAGTGCTGGATCTTAAGTTAGTGTCAGGTTCTATGTATGTAGTACACTGTAAAAAAAAAAATGTAAAAAAACAGGAAAATACTGGCAGCCGGGTTGCCATTTAAATTTTGTTAAAAATACAGAAAAACTTTGTAACTACTTTACAACACAATCCTGTAAAATCATTTTACAGTATAAAACGGTTTTATTTTACATTATTAACCAGTAAATACAACAAGCCTTTTCTGCTTAATTCAACCAATTATTAAGTAGCTTTTACATGCAGTTGTTGTAGATTTTGCATTATAAAATGTCTCAATTAACTTTTTTTTCTAAGAAATTTTAGATTTTATAGTGGTAAATACAGTAACTTTTACATAAAGTTCTTGTAGATTTTACATTTTTCATCCCATTAAATTACAAATAACATTTTTTATCTGTAAAAGCTGCATTATAAAATGTCTCAATTAACATTTTTTTCCTGCAAATAGTTAAAATAAACTTATTTTTCGCAGCAAATTTTTGTTTTTATAGTGGTAAATATAGTAACCTTTACATGCAGCTGTATTTAGAGTGGTAAATACAATAGCTTTATTCTGCAGAAATTGCATTATCAGGGTGCTTTTACACCAATTAATTCATTCATATTTACATGCCGCTGTCGCTTATTGTACATTTAGTTCCATTCAATTCAATAACAGTGCTCAACTGTAAAAGTTGTATTAATGACACAGTGAAAACAAATTGTAAATACTGCAATAACTTTATTTTCAAGAATGAGCTTGAACTGCTATAAACATATACATTTTATGTACTTACAAATTGTGAAAATGTTGTAATGTAGCCTACAATATAGGCTAGGAATAACATCATTCCTTACAAGGTCTTAAAGATAGGTGCTGTAAATTCTGATGATTAAATTCTGATTATTATAGTGTATCAGTAACATGGGGTCTGACTGTCTCTCCACCTAATTAGCAAGACATTTTTCCCCAGAACATTTAGACTGCTTGTACGAAGACAAATAAAAAGTATATCAAAAAAGGAGGGCAAGCTCCTAAACATGTCTTACATGTACTTTCAATTCAATTTTTCAATTTTATTTAAGTGTCAAATTACAACAAGTTGTATAAACAAAAATGTTATAAACTTAAACCCTAGCATATACTTTTGTGTACATCAAATCCAAAAACAAAAAAACAAAAAAAAGATTGGAGGGCGGTGGTGCAGTGTGTGTGTGTGTGTGTGAAGACACATCTGTGTGCACTGCATATTAAAGTTTAAAGGTTCCTGGAGTCAAGTTTCACGTGGGGGGGGGGACGACGACGACGTTTGTCTTCTCCACTTTATCTGCATTGGTTGATGGATGACACCTGGGAAAATATAAGAAAAAATATATTAATAATGGGTGTGTATATCTAAGTACTGTGTGTGCGTGCGTGCATCACCCAACATCCACACCCGTTCTAACTACGAGTGTTAATGTAGTCGGTGCAGATTTAGAATGCATTTTGCAATTCTGTGGCTTCGTGATTGATCACAATCAACAGGAAGGCACTACTGCCGATGTAGTCTATCGGCGACTGGCACCTGACCGTCCCTCCCGTGAACAGCTGCCGGGGAGAGGCAAGTGGACCTGGCGGCTTCCCTGCGGTGTGTCCATCCGCCGTTGGAGCAGCGGTGGGTGGACTTCCAGGCCCTGGAGGTCCATAGGAGCGGTTGCGGAGGGCACTTTGTCACCGGGCAGACTGGGACTCGGAACTATGCCTTCTCTGGTGGTCCAGCATGGGACATGCCCAGACTGGTTGTTGGAGGGTTTTGACAGCTTGGGCAAAAGGACTGGCAAAGTGTTGTACCGTCTCTGCCACCATATATGGCGGAGAGACTGCTGAGTGACATTCTTGTTGTATCGTGAAGACATGTGCCATGAGATTGTGAATGTAACCTAACTGCACCTGTAATGTTAGTGTACTTTCTAATCGTGTGGACATAAAATGTCCGTTAATGAGCGTGTACTTACCATATGCATGTACATCTATGTACGCATCTCACTGTGTGTTTGTGTGTTGTGTGTGTGTGTGTGTGTGTGTGTGTGTGTGTGTGTGTGTGTGTGTGTGTGTGTGTGTGTGTGTGTGTGTGTGTGTGTGTGTGTGTGTGTGTGTGTGTGTGGCCAACAATCTTACCATTCAAACATCACGCCACTCATGGTCCGACAGAGCCTGGATCAAGGTAGACACCCTAGGATTGACACTGAGACGTGCTTTTTTGCTCTCCACTTTAGTGCCTTTCTCTGGGTTGATTGAGAACATACACCTGCAGTCACAGAAGAAATGCATAGATTATAAAACAGCTATGTAAAGAAAAAACAAAAGTTGATCCTTTTTCTATTCAAGTTATTATATTAAAGCAACTTCATATGGCAAAGATTTTAATCAGGCAGCACTACTTTCTTTCAGTTAAATTAAGTGAAAATGCAGGAAAAAGCAAACCAAAAAATACACACCTCTGAAGAAACTCCAGGGTTGATGCCAGCGCTGATGGGTAGTGGATGTTGAAGCAATAGTAGCTTCCAAACATCATGCACACTGCTGACACGAAGGTGGGAATGTTGTCATGTACAATGACTTGGTCAACACTCAGCATATAACGTTTTGCTGAATAGCAGGACTTCCCTAAAAAAGGAGCAAAACAAAAAAACAAGTAATATTCAAATAAAATGTAACACAAACACATTGAGACGTTTTTAGATTTTAAAATGTGTGTGTGTTTTACACAATAGACAGAACCGTAGAATGAAAAAAGAAAAAGAAAAAAACTTACCACACACAATGATGGCTGGAGTCAAGGGAACATTGTCCATCTGAACTTCCTGTGCCAGGCATGTTTGCTCCACATAACGGAACATTTCGTCCTCTTTCTCTTTAAAGTAGGCCATCAGAAGGAGCACCATCTCTTTTACATCATCAGACATACCACCCTGCTCTCCCCTCATCAATTTGTACTTTGTGTGGGCGTCCATGTACCTTTGGCTGATCTTTAGAGGATTGCGGTTCAAGTACTTCAGGAGACGTTCTCCCTTGACTTCCAGATTCCGTCCGAAAACCTCTTTCAGCTCAATTCCAGTAAGATTCTGGAAATGGACCACCATGCCAAGTTCCTGGAACCACAATGGCCACTCTGCCAGAAGGTCCTTGATGCTTTTCCCCTGGTTTACCTCTTTTCGTTGTGTGTAGAAAGTCGCCTTCATTAGACCTTTGACTTTATCTCGATCCACATCAGTTTGCTGATCCTCCATCATCTTCATTTTAGCTTTCTTCTGTAGCTGGCTCTGTGTGGTCTCTCCTAGGGGCAATAATTTTTGCTGCCAGTTGATGCACCCATATGTGTCCTGGACTGCTGCTCTTCGTTCAGGACTGACTTCGTCTGTGGTAGAGCCAGAATCAGATTCACCAAGCTTTCGTTTCCTCATGTGGGGAATCTCAGGTCGCCTCTGATTATTTATCCTACATATCAATTGTTTTTTTATAGAGTCATATCCTGTCCCAGGGACATCTCCTGCTATTACATCTTTCAGAGATTTGGGGTATTTTTCCACCATTTTTTTGGCAACTACCTCTGCGTGCTTGGACCCTAACTGAGAACATTTTTTCTTCATTGCAATGACCAGAATCCGGATCATCTCCTTTCTCAGTTTACTTGATGGTCCTTCTCCTCTCTCCAATGAGTGGATAAGTTCATCTGGGAACTGATCCCACGGTATCATGAAGCTCTCCACCCAGTCTCTGTCAGGACTTCGGAAGATGATGGAATCATTTGATGATAAACTTCTTGGTGAAAAAGACTGACAGGATGCAGACAGTCCTGATGATGCACCAGATGATGCAGCTGCACGAGATGATACTGATGCCAAAGATGACGGACCGGGCCATTCTGGTGAAGCAGCACTAGCTAAGCATCCGGTTTCAGGAGTCTGGTCTGAAAAACACATTCATACAAAGGCATACACATAAAGTTACACAATATGAATGTTTGTATATCACCGAATTACTTTGGCACTTGCATCCTGTATTTCAAAAGAAACACTCAAAGTGTGTACCAGATGATATTGACGCCCCAGATGACGGACCAGGGCATCCAGGTGAACCACCACTACCTGAGCAGCTGGTTTCAGGAGTCTGGTCTGCAAAACACACATACATTTCATTTATATTAATGCATTTTACTGTGCGTCTTCATTTCAATTTACTGTATGTGCACATACAGAGACATACGTTTCCTGTGTACGTATATGTGCGCGTGCTATGGAACATAAATCAAGTTTAAGCCATATTTACAATGCAATAATTTACTTACATTTCTGCTTCCAAGCCTCAAGGAGCTTTCGGGCTTGAATTGGCCTCAATGATGACAGCAAATCGTCTTCTGAAAGAAACTGAAAATCATCAGATGTCTCCACCCCCAATTCCTGTAATTTCTCTTCTAGAATCTTGACAATGACCTCTGAAAGGTCAGGTAGGACCGCAGTAATGGCGTTGTGTAGGAATGTCTCCTCCATTGCTGGAATGGGAAGAAAACATTACATTTTTCAAAAGCATTAATGACAAGACTACAGTAATTTGACAATATATATATCATATATGTACACACACACTGTATATGCATTTTCTTTTTTTCTTGTGCATGGCCTCCATCACAGTGTCTTAGATAATGTTTATTTCGACAACACACTGTGTTTCAGCGGAATGACTTGGTGCCCGTTAAGAATGTATGATGTTAAAGGATAAAAATCTACCAAGTCATTAATGTAAAGACATTGTAACTTTGTACTCGGTTTTCTCACTGAGTATAGATGGTATTCAGAATAATAGTGAGATTCATGGATTTCCATCACAAAATAAACAGTTGCATCATTTTGAATTAAAATCATGAGCAGTTCTCCAAACTCCATGGACTCATCATTTTGTGAGACAAGGAAATGCCCTTTTTTATAAGATGTGCCTTTATACAGTATGTCAGTGGAAACAATAGTATTGTTTTCTGAAAAACAAAACTCTCTCACTGCATGTTGAATTGTCTCACTGTAGAGATTTTGATAAAACCTACAACTGTCTTTAACTTGCAGAATTAATCCTGGCCGAGCTATGATATATGAATGAAACAGCTGATGTCGTTCAGATAAAGTTTGGCAGATGTTCTTAAAGTTTTTCAAATGCCTGGCACATCTCTTAAAGTAACAGTGTTTACTTTCAAAGCGCATCGTCCATAATCTTATCAAGGGTCCAAATTTCAAAATTAATGCCGGATAGTGGCGCAGGTAATGGTGTTTTGGTTTTAGTTTATTCTTAGGAAACAAAGTCTTTCTTGAATCCAAATATTCCTGTATTAGAATTTCAAGATAGGCTACCTCTGCTGACGAAATCTTTTGTGCACATATAAATTCAACGATATCTTTAAGCTGGAGAGTTAACTGCCAGACTTCATCATCTGGGTTTTTCACTTTGTCACCAATTAATACAGGCAACAACCGTAAAAAATTCCAATTCTGGACGGCTTGACCTGAAAGCTTGAATACCTTAGAGTTGACAACACAAGGCTTTGTCAAAGCATCCGACCCTTTGTATTTGAACTGCTTGATACGTCGGTTCAAATCTGAATAAGTAAGCCATTTCTTTTGCTTAATTAGATACTTCAAGTACAGTGCAATATCAAATGATAACACACCCTCAAACATGTCATGGCCTAAACAAGGTGGTAGACCTGGCTGGCATACATGATAAGATTTTAGTGCATTGAAAACAGAGTTTACCTTTATGCCTTTGATGTGCTCACTGCCTCCTGCTTCTAGGTCACCAACAGTAGTGTCATAAGATTCAGGTGTGCGCTGTGGACCAAGAACATTTGGGTCATCACTCTGAAACTCTCTTAGTGTGATTTCACAATACCTGCAAAAGTACTGGGCTTTACTGAAGTTTTCAACAAATCCACCAATGCCGTGTGAACCCAAATTATCCCCAAGAATACTAAACAGGGCGCCTTTTACTGTATCACCACCTACAATGATTCCATTTTCTTCCAAATCTTTTAAATCCACCAACAGCTCTGAGAAAACTTTAGCACTTTTACATTTTTTCAAGTCACTTTCTATACAAAGTTGCACAAGGGACATGTGATCAGTATTGGATCTCAAATGAATAGGTAAATTAGCCAGAGTCACATAGACTGCAAGAATCTTGTGTTTTTTTTTTGCAGAGCCCAATGGATTGACTATTTCAAAAGCATCTTGGTACAGAATTAATTTTAGGCATCCAGGGTTTTTTATAAAGAACGGGTTGGACTTAAAAGTTTTTCCATCACTTACGTCATTAAAAACATCTGAGTCTGTTTCACAAGATTGCTGTTGTGACACTGAATGCTTCCATAGTTCTGATTCTAATAAGCCAATTAGTGTTTGTTTCACAGGTACATAATAAGCAAACCGTGGAATCATATTTTCATCAGTTCCTAGTGGTATTTTTTTAGGCTCCACATAATGAAACATGCTTTTGAATGCCTGGCCTCTTGAATATATTGTCCTCAGTGGTCCCTTATGACAGACAGAGAACAGATCTGACTGCTTCACACAGTCACTGATTTTAGTAATGACATCATCTGTTAGACACATGTCCTTTTTTAAAAGTGAATGTAATTTACTTAAAGTGTAATCCTGTCCCAACTCATACACATTCTGCATCTCTTCGACAATTGTCTGTATTGTTGAAGCTGGAAGAAGGAGTTGCCCTTGCAATTTTAGGTAGAATAGAGACATATTTCTAAGATAAGCCTCATTGAAATTATTTGGTAATTCCATGCTATCAATTGCATCATTTGAGCTCTGGGGGGCAGCATTCCCATTGTCACATGCTGACTCAGCAGATTCAGAAGGTAGAGATTCTGTAAGCATACTGTCAAACGTATATCCTTTGTGTTTCCTGGACATATGAGCAGTAAATGATGACTTCACATTAAATGTATTTTTACATCCAGTAACCGGACATGTCACAACTCTTCCCTCCAGCAAATGCTGTTTTAAGTGTGAAATATATTCTTTCACTGTCTGAAATTGACAGTCACATAGTGAAATAGAACATTTGAGATGTATATCAGTGGCTTTGGGAGTAAAAGAGGATGCAGGGACATTATGATGGCGGTAAAAATGACTTCTAAACGATCCATAAGTTGTAAATGTCCTCTTGCAGCCAGGGCCTTCACATTTGAATAAGCATGACTCGTTTCTATGTATTTTACAATGCAAAATATAGCCACGCAAAGTCTCTATATTAGAGCTGCAAAAACGGCATGTGATCATTTTGAGCTAAATAGGGTTTTACTGTACCTTGCTCAAACGTTGCCAAACATCCAGAATGGAAGGAGAAAACGTCAGCAGAATTAACACCTGTTTGTGTTAATATTACAGCAAATGAAGAGAATGACAGTTCACTAACAGTTAGTTAGTTAAAGTTTTGACAAAACAAACTCTTAAGAAAAATAAATCAACAGGTGCGTTGTCTAGGCTTGTCTGTGCTTCACTGCTTGTAAGCTAAGCACAGAATGGGCTGCAACCAGTTACTTCCTTCTGTTTGTTCTGTCTAAACCTCCCAGGTGTTTCTGATTGCTCTGCTCTGTGATTTGAGGAGGCAGTTTTTTGAATTGAACAGAGGAGGGAGGTTATTTTTACAGGAATGTAAATTGAATGGAAATCATATTAAATTGAAAATGGCCTCAAAGCACATGTATCAAATGACATTATTCTGTAATGGCAAAACTGGAACTATTCCTTCCATCATTTACAATTGATTAACAATTAATATAATGCCAAACAATAAGAATACAAAAAAAATTACAGCTATAGGCCTATGGAACAGATTAACCAAAGTATTGACCTGATTATTTCCATAATATGATACTCTACATCTCAGAGGCAAATATGTATTTGACTGGTTTAGTCACTAGTTTGTTTGCATATTCAGATTATTAATACAAAGTATAAATGATACATTCTATGTATTATTATAGGTTAATCCCCCCAGCAGCACATCAAGTAATCAGACACACTTTTACCACCTAAAAATGTATTTATTTAATTACAATGATGAAATGGGCCTCTCTGCATAATAAAGTATTTTTTTTATCTTTTGTACTTTATTTTGAGGACAATACCTTTTGACTGCAGGATGGATGGATGATAAACAGATACCACTTTCAACTTGGCATCTCTATTTTAGACCTGATCACTAAGCTTACAACAATCAGCTTGTAGATCTGCTATTTTCGCTGTGTAACAGTCTATGGGCCTCTGTGTCTGAGATGGCTTGGGCCTCCCACACATGCAGTATATAAATGCCACAACCAACCAGCCACCCAATGAATGTGCACACACTACACAACTGTCTGTTTTTATTTACAGGAAACCAACACTGTTACAATGCATAATTTCCATATGACTGAGGAGATAACATTGTCATGGAAAAAGTAATCTAAACTCTAAACTGGCTTATGGAACAACACAAAACACATATTGACAACAAATGCCCTTCTTACCTACAGTGTAAAAGGGACTGGGCAACAACAAACATCCAGTATAGAATCATCTCTGGATGATGTTATAGTTAATGACAGGGGGCTAGGGTTTAATCGCGTTGTGAGCTTGTAACTCTGCTATTTTGGGTGAATGTTCCACCCAGAATAGGGATGCTGGAGTGTTTGTCAAGTATGAAGTTATTTTCAATCTGTCGTAATGGAAACTACTATTCTCTTAAGTTTTCCTTGTGACACATAAAGTATCTTAGGGGAAAGATTTACATATTTACGTAGCAATATGATATAAAATAAGGTTCTATAAAGTAACAATGTAATGCAGTGGTGCCTTAGATGAAAAAGTTATTTACAGGGGTGACCTGAGACAAAAAAGTTTCAGAACCACTGCTGTATCTGTCTGTCTGCCTGTGTCCCAATATATATTGAGATCTCTGTATCTGTCTGTCTGCCTGTGTCCCTTTCATGCACATACATGGAGATGTCCATGTCCCTTTTATGCCCATACGTATATGGAGATCCCTGGTTAATAATGCCCATATATGAGCATACCGGGGGGATCGGCGGTTCTGGAAAGTCCTTGTGCAGTGTCTGTGGAGAATGTGTGTTGAATGTCTGAAGAGTGCAAACTGACTGTGAAAAGTGGACTAAGTAATCAGATGGCAGGTGTAGGGAATTCAACAGGTGTAGGGAATTTTGCAAATCAAGCTTAGGGGTTGGCAATCAATGGACTCCAATGAGCCCTCTTGAACCTAAGGCTCTCAGATTTGCCTACTTTGCCTGTTCATGAAACATGCCTCTCTATACACTGACCTTTGGGCCCCTGGACCTGGGCCTAACAGGTCCAATCAGGGAAATATGGCTTAAAGGGGAACATCTTTTGCACATATTGGTACACTTTTATTTGACACACAGGCACAAAACCAACTCAACACCAAGGGTCAGTTAGAGCAGTGTTTCTCAAAGTGGGTGACGTGTCATTATTCCGACAGCCCATTTAGTCCGACCCCATTATAACTAACCCTATCCCTAACCCTAACTGCACGCAAACCTAATGGTCGGACTAATGGGATGTCGGACTTATGGGCAGTCCCCATGCACCTTAGGGTGCCCTGACACAAGTCCAGGGGTGCTGCAGAATACTTTGATAATATTTGGAATGTATCAATATCACTTCAGTTTAACGACAATCTACACCAAATCTCTTCTCCAAAAATAGCAGATCTACAAGCTGACGCGTTGTGAGCTTGTAGATCTGCTATTTTTGGTGAATGTTCTACCCTGAATATGGATGATGGGGCTCAAGTGGTTAAACGTCAAATATAAAGTTATTATCGGTCCTATATGGAAATGGATATTCTCTCAAGGCATACTCAAAGACATACTGTATATTAAGGGGAAAGATTTACCTATTTGCGTACTGTAATATGACATAAATGTAGGTATTTAAGATGTCCCTTGTGCTACTTTGTACAGAAAATGACAAACTATTTGGAAGTGCCAAGGTTTTCTCAGATGTCAGTGGATTTAAAAGATTCTAGGTGTTAAAAGATTCTAGATGTTTGAGGGTGTGTTAACTTATCATATGATGCTGCACTGTAATTGAAGTTGGAACTGCTTTGGATACATTCAACTCCATTTATATTTTACCAACCTGTCGAGAGAGAGAGATGAGTGAATCCTTGTACTTACTTGCCTGTCTGTCTGTCTGTCTGAATCCCTGTGGGGGGGATAATGGTTAGATTTATTTCACTATGCATACACCTTTACAACACTCATACTTCCTATCTTTGTTTTGAGCTAAATAAAACAATATATTAACTTATCTGCTATAAATACTGAATATGAAAATGAGAGAAATGTATCTTTGGAGAAAAAAAAAGAGAGGGAACTTACCTTTCTCAGGTCAATCTCTTTACAGCAGTATTTAGATGTTGCTTTCACTGTAAAACTCTTAATAAAAAATGGCCGCAGTGCAAACACCTTTGTATTTCCTAAGCTTGTAATAGGGTTTATTTTTGGAAAACAATAAATAAATCAGTTTCCTTAGCTGCTTTTACAGCTAAACGGCGTTAGTTGACCTGTATTTGTCAGTGGAATTGAGTGGAATTCAATGTCCAAAACACAACAACTGCTTGTAAATGTTACAGAAATGTTAGTTTTATGCTAATGCAGCAGTAAATGGTTGTTGTATTTACACGTTTAAAATGTAAATCTTGCAGAAACAAACCATTAATTTACAGACTTATATTGTGGATTTTACAGTAAAAAATAAGGAAATTGTTAGGTATTTTTCAGTGAAATTGAAAGGGATTCAATGTATAATATACGACAACTAATAACATATTAATTAGTAAAACGTAATACAGTTTATTTCTGTAAAAAGATATCTACCTGTTATAACATGTTTTTTTTACATTGTAATGGTGTAATTCTTACTATATTGTATAGTTTTTTCAAATTACAGTTTTTCAATGTATATATTACAATAATCTGTAAATTTACAGAGATGTGTTGTTATTTTAACAAAAAAACACTATAAAATGCTTTTACGTACACATTATTTTAATTTATAGAATAACACTGTAAATTAAACATTTTTTCATAGTTTTTTTAATTTACAGTTTTTCACTGTATAATTTGCAGCATTTCCATGCTTTTTTACAGTTTTTTTTTACAGTGTATGTACTGCTATCCTATGTTTTTCACCGAGTAAAGTCAAGTTTATGTGATCTTGCAACTCCTGCCTTTGTTTGAGTTCCTGCACTTGGGTCCTAACACCAGTTCCTGACAGTAAGATCCAGCCATCATTGGACCCAGCGGAACTGCCAGCGCTGAACAGAGCACACTTTGGCCATTTTCTCCCCATGCTCCCCAAGTGACGTCAGTGTCATCGCTGTCCAGCATCATACGTTGTCCTTCCTGCCTTCCTCTGACCTGGAGACCCTGCCCTACCCTCCTGCCCTGACTGACCAGCATGTGCCCTCTGCTCCACGTTGAGCGTCGTCATGATGACCCGTGCCAGAGCCCTTGCTGGCCACTTTTTCTAAAAAAAATAGCCGATCTACAAGCTCACATGTGAGGCGTTGTGATCTGCTATTCTTGGCTAAAGTTCCCCTCAGAATGGAGATACCTAAGGGTTCAAGTAGCCTGGGATCAATACCATTTTCGGATTTCTGATCCGGTCGGGAGCGCCTCATAAGTTGCGTCATCAGGCTGCCGGAGCCCACGGCCGGAACCAAGGGTACCGGTATCACCCAAAATAATTCCCTGCGATCAAGGGCATCATAATTTTAGGGCCTACCCAATAAAACCCTTGATGCGGCGTAGTTTAGCTTATAAGAATAGTTTGTTTGGTATATCCATCCTTTATTCCAACTCCTAGCGACTGGCGAGACTAAACTAGTAGTTATATTCGATTCAGCATTTAAACGCTAACAGGGGGAACCAAAACAAAGCGCACCGAAAAACCGGAACCTGGAACCACAGGGTTTTCCCCCCTTTTTTTTCAAGTAGGCGTGGCCTAGACCGGATCACACGGCCATTTAGAAACGGATACCAGGCTTTCCTCCGTGGTGGAAAGTCTGGTGACGCGAGGTTAGGGTTCAAGTGGTTAATGTACAAAAAATGATCAAATCACATGAAGATTTGGCGGTCCCACTGTAGTAACTCTGAGGACCCCCTAGAGATCCCGGACTCCCTGTTGAAGAACAGCTGGTTTAAACTGAACACACATTCAGTCCTTTTAAAAAAAAGGAGTGTGCCACCCAAGCAGGGCCGGTGCTAGGCAATTTGGCGCCCTAGGCAATATTTTTCCTCGACTCACGAGCTTGCGCACAGGCTTGCGCACGGAGGTGACGCAAAACACGTCACCTCCGTGACGCATAACGTGTCATAGAAGCCCTAAATAGGCCCCGCCCGTCACATTTCTCAACCCGGAAGAAGGGGTGATTTCGGCCCATGCGCTGGGTGAGCAACTCAATGCAAGTGGATGGGCGGGGATTTCTGGTGCCCTCTCTATTATTTTGAACTCTATGGTGCAACCCCCACAGTCACAGCAGGTGAGCAGTGGTGGACAAAGTATATAGTTGCTGTCGGGCAGAAACCTCTCATCTCCATATTTTATCTCCTATATTTTACTTTTTGTGTTTTTTCGTATCATTCTACTTTTCACTTTTCAATGTTTTATTTGCGTCAACGGTTCACTATGTAAACAATACACTCCATGTGCATAAAAACAACAACAATAATAAATATTACATGGTTATGACCAAATAAGGAATAGGCTGAAGCTAATTGGCTTATTCTGCCTACCCTTTCCACATACAGTAGATAAATGACAAATAAAGAAGAGAAATTTAAGTCTTAAAAAAAAAGAAAAACTGGAGAAACAGCATCACAAAAAAGTATCAAAAGTAGCAGATCCACAAGCTCGAAACGCTGCGCGATATGATATACTGAAGTAAATACTTGAGTATTCAAAATGACGACTTATGCAATACATTGTCCAACATTTTCTGAACTTTTCTGAAATAGTTAGAATAGCCGGTCTACAAGCTCAGAAATGCTGTGAGCTTGTAGATCTGCTATTTTCACTATATCTGATGTACCTTTCCCCTTCCTAGAAACGTAGTGGAGTCAAAAGTAAAATATTTGTCTTTGAAATGTAATGCAGTGAAAGTATCCAAAAATATAAATACTCAAGTAAAGTAGACACGCCAAAAATGTTAGTTACTGTCCACCACTGCATAAATGTCTAATATGTCTACATTATAAATGATGCTAGCAGGCAGCTAATGTGAAGCCATCTGCCTCGTTAGATGATCAGTTAACGACTAAAGCAGACAAATTAATGCACACACACACACACACACACACACACACACACACACACACACACACACACACACACACACACACACACACACTGCACTGAGATTCACTGCATATCAACCCTGATTTCTGTCTCTCACACACTGTCTCCCTCTCAGCTTTCCTACTGTCTGTCTCTCCAAGACTGTCTCCCTCTCAGCTTCCCTACTGTCTGTCCCACCTGCACTGTCTCCCTCTCAGCTTACTGTCTGTCTCTCCTATACTGTCTCCCTCTCAGCTTTACTATCTGTCTCTCCTACACTGTCTCCCTCTCAGCTTCCCTACTGTCTGTCTCTCCTACACTGTCTCCCTCTCAGCTTTACTATCTGTCTCTCCTACACTGTCTCCCTCTCAGCTTCCCTACTGTCTGTCCCACCTGCACTGTCTCCCTCTCAGCTTACTGTCTGTCCCACCTGCACTGTCTCCCTCTCAGCTTTCCTACTGTCTGTCTCTCCTACACTGTCTCCCTCTCAGCTTTCCTACTGTCTGTCTCTCCTACACTGTCTCCCTCTCAGCTTTCCTACTGTCTGTCTCTCCTGCACTGTCTCCCTCTCAGCTTTCCTACTGTCTGTCTCTCCTGCACTGTCTCCCTCTCGATAAAACATTGCAAACAAAACTGGTATAATTGCGATAATAAACTTTGTTTGTATTCTCAAGTATAGCAATACCAACATGTGCGTGCGTGCGTGCGTGCGTGCGTGCGTGCGTGCGTGCGTGCGTGCGTGCGTGCGTGCGTGCGTGCGTGCGTGCGTGCGTGCGTGCGTGCGTGCGTGCGTGCGTTCTCTACCTCCGGGCCTTAATGTTTATGGATTCAAATCATTGTCCCTCACTCCGTACATCCTTCCTCTCAGCCTCCCTCTCTCTCCACCTTAGTCCTGTCTCAATTATTACATAATCGCCTACTCTGCCTTTTTTTTAAAAATATTTTTTGCATAGTTGTCATAATCGTTTCAATGTTGAAAATCTTTGAAAAGTGTTCATACATTTAGAACACTAAACCTGTGTCTTGGGAAAGATGCATGTTGGGAACAACGAAAATAGAGAATGCATGCCCCACCCTGTTTTGCATTACCCGTTATACCCGTTGTCATAGCACCCGTTTTAACCGTCTCTCTGTCTGTGTCCCTTTAGTGCCCATATATGGAGATCTCTGTATCTGTCTGTCTGCCTGTTATCCCTTTAATGCCCATATATGGAGATCCCTGATGTTATATGGGCATATATGGGCCTGCCCATATATGGGCATATGGGGGGGATCGGCAGTTGTGGAAAGTCCTTGTGCAGTGGTAAACGTCCGTGGAGAATGTGTGAAGAATGTCTGAAGAGTGCAAACTGACTGTTTTGAAGTGGACTGACTAACTAAACAGATGGCAGGTGTGGGGAATTGGGCAGGTGTGGGGAATTGGGCAGGTGTGGGGAATTGGCCAAATGAAGCTAAGGGTGGGGTTACCATGGCAATCGATTGGCTCATTTGGGTCAAGGCCAGA
This sequence comes from Gymnoscopelus braueri, assembly GCF_963280865.1. Classification (NCBI taxonomy): domain Eukaryota; kingdom Metazoa; phylum Chordata; class Actinopteri; order Myctophiformes; family Myctophidae; genus Gymnoscopelus; species Gymnoscopelus braueri. Next base: position 48,204,905 of record NC_137612.1, on the reverse strand, counting down.
GCCTTTTCTGGCGGTTCTGGACAACCGCCTATCCGACGACTCGACGGTGGGCACTGCACTCACGCGGGTCGTCTGCAACGCGGGTCGTCTGCGACGTGTGTGTCGAATTTGAAGTTGGTCGGTCGAACGGTTCACGAGATACGTGGATTACAGATGTACGGACGTACAGACATACATACGTACATACATACGTACAGAGATCCGGTGCATTTATTGTAAGATTGTCAAAAAGAAGGGAAAATAGCCGATCTACAAGCTATTACCGTTATTTGTCTTAGTTTTTGTCGCATGCTTAAGCCAACAATTTGATGACCAGGTAATTGGTCAGTAGCCTCCTACTGAGAGACTAAGAGAGTCTCCTCCTCCGCTGGTCATCAAATTCTTGGCTCAGGGATGCGACAAAAAAAAAAAAAAATCTCCATGAATTCAAGGCTTCATGGGTTGAGTAATTGATAGAAAATAAGTCATTTTTTGGGTGAACTACTCCTTTAAATTTGGGGAAAGTGAAAATTTGCCATCACTGTCTTCATATGCCAGTGGTCAATGCCCGTGTGCAAGTCTAGATCAATTGGTCAACCCACTGAGGATCAGACAGAATGACAGAGGTTTCTTAAATTTACAGTACAATTAAATGTCATTTCCTTCTAAATTTAGTGACAAATATATAAAAGTTATTTGTCATATCTGCCCTGCGCAATTACTGTTTACAAAGCCTAAATGCCAAACAGAAAGGTATTTGTTATTTGTTACAATGTCCAATGCAGAAATCACAATTTAATAGCAATCTTTTTGTCAAGTAAAATGTCATGATCGTGACAATCCTACTTCTTGCTTCTCTCCATCTCTCTCTCTAAAGGCAGAGTCTCTCTCTCTCTCTCTCTCTCTCTCTCTCTCTCTCTCTCTCTCTCTCTCCTCCACAGGCATGTCAAGTCAACCTCACTTCCTATCAACATGTTTATGCCAGTCTCAGACTGTCACTCCGCATAAAACGTCAAGTCAGCGAACACCCACACACATCAAATAGTAACATTGGCGAGAGAGGTACTTAGACTAGTACTTTTTGCTTAAGTATACAAAAGTATCAACATCACAATTTAGAAATAAGTCCTGAATTCAAAACTTTAGTATTGGCATCAAAATATACTTACAGTAGCAAAGTAAAAGTACTCATTATGAATGGTCCATTTCTCTCACACACTCACTCACGCACACACGCACGCAGGCACGCACACACACAGACACACACCTTTTCAAAATTTGTAAAACTCTCGAACACAGCCAATCTGCAAGCTTCATATCCGAAGTAGTATAGTGACTTCATGGGACAGGAAGTGACCAAACGTTTTACATGACGGAGGTTCCCTTCACGTCATGTGACACTGTCCCGATAACCCCGCCCATCCTGGAATGTGGAAGTGCTGTGCTCGAAAGAAAAAAAGTGCTCAAAAGAAAAAGTGCTCCTCGGAGCACAGGTCTCCGCCAGGTCAGGTATATTATTGTGGCCTCCTGGTGTCGCTATAATAGGCCAATGTGAAAAGGGTGCCATTTCTTCTAAGGCCTTTCACGGCAATCGGACACTGCATTTTAAAATTAGACCTGCTGGTGGCGCTATAACAGGTCAATGTGAAAAGGGTGCCATTTCTTTCTCAGCCTAGTGGGAATGTACGTGTGAAATTTCACGGAAATGGCAAGCTGCGTTCATGATTTGAGGCATTTTGTTCAAAACGGACCAATCCTGCAAACTTTGGAAGCCAACCTTAGCCAATGAGGATGGAATATGGAAAATCTGACAGATCCTTGTTGATCACATGACTATAGAGATACTGTGTACTGATTTGCATGACGTTTAGATAAGATCTGTACGAGTAAATGGGTTTTGCACAAATCGGCCTCCTGGTGGTGCTATAACAGGACCATGTGAAAAATGTGGGGCAGAGGTTCTGAATTGGTATCCAGGTAGTGTGTGTGCACAGTTTCGGAGTGACAGGGCCAACGGTGCCGGAGATTAGCTGCTCGCAGACAGATGGACGAACGGACGGACGGACAGGGGGTAAAACATAAACTTGCCATGCCTTTCGGCCTGCCGGAGACAATAATTGCGAACGCGGGAGGAGGCGCGGCGAAGCCGCGCCTCCGACCAAGTGGAGCTTACTATGTAACCCTGCTTGGGTTGTGTCTCTCTCTGTGTCTCTCTCTCTCTGTGTCTCTGTGTGCACTGCCTGTGTGCAGCTCCTCTGAGATAAGTAAATGTCCAATTTAGACGTACCATACATCAAATGAAAGGTCTTTGAAAACTGAACACACCTGTCAAGGTTGCGTTTAAGCCCGCCCCTTCCCCCGGAAGCCACGCCCCGGAGAAGGCTCCTAAAAACTCCCCATTGAAACCCCATGTTAAATGAAAAGTGCCCGAATCGCTCCCAAACTTTTTCTACCCCCCCTAAGTGGGGGTCTACGAACAAATACTTCGGGCTCGGATTTTGGCTCCGCCCCCCGGAAGTGGGTGAAACAGGCACTTCAAACACTTTGTTGAATTGTTCAAAAACATTCCAAGTTTTTTTTTGGGGAATTTGTATTTTTCTAAGATGCTCCTTTTAACGCAGATTTTTTTTTTTTTTTTCAATTTTTTTTTTAATTGGTTACTTTTTTTTAAATATTTTTTTTCATTCTTTTTTTTCTTTTTTTGCGTTCGCTTACCGCGTTCGCGCGTCTTACTTGTAATAAGAAGACTAGTAGGGTACTCTGTCAGATTTGGTCACATACAGTATGTTCCAATGTTCCAATGCCAAAACGCAATTACATCGTTAATCACAATTATTTGTGTGACATTTAATCATCAAGTAGGATACAATGTCATGATGGTGACAGCCTCTTTCTCATTACACTTCACTTCTGTCCTCCATTATCCATTAAGTCCTCTCTCTCTCGCTCTCTCTCTCGCTCTCTCTCTCTCTCTCTCTCTCTCTCTCTCTCTCTCTCTCTCTCTCTCTCTCTCTCTCTGTGTCTTGTCACCACTGATTAAAACATGTGCGTAGGTTACCACAACTCAACTCAACTGTGCGTGTGTGTGTGTGTGTGTGTGTGTGTGTGTGTGTGTGTGTGTGTGTGTGTGTGTGTGTGTGTGTGTGTGTGTGTGTGTGTGTGTGTGTGTGTGTCCTCCCTACAGCTGTGCATTCAAGCATGACTACCGCTACAATCTGCTGCTGCCAACTACTGCTCTCTATCTAACTATCTGTCTGTCTGTCTGTCTGTCTGTCTGTCTGTCTGTCTGTCTGTCTGTCTGTCTGTCTGTCTGTCTGTCTGTCTGTCTGTCTGTCTGTCTGTCTGTCTGTCTGTCTGTCTGTCTGTCTGTCTGTCTGTCTGTCCGTCCGTCCGGCCGTCCGTCTTTTTTTAACCCTACACTAACTCTACACTAACTCCAGGGTGTGACCATGTCTTCCTAAGAGGTGGAAGGATGGAGCATCAGGGTTGAGTTGAGCATCTGCTGCATGGAACGGCTTACTTGCCGACCTTAACCACTTAAACCCCATATGGTTGAGCGGAGTCCCTCAGGGCTCAGTAGTGTCGGTTCTGTTATCGTGGGGAACGCTTTCGCTGAAAATAGCCAACGGACAAGCTCACAACGAGCTGCGATGGGTTATTTTCAGCGTACAGTAAGCTTTCCCCACAATATGGATGCTGGCGCTTAAGTGGTTAAGAGTAACAGTTCCTCATAGTCTGAGTGGATTTCTTCTTCAGGTATTCCCCCCCCCCTCACTCACTCACACACACACACACACACACACACACACACACACACACACACAACACACACACACACACACACACACACACACACACACACACACACACACACACACACACACACACACACACACACACACACACACACACACACACAGTGTGGAAAGCAAACCCACACATTCCCCCACAAGGACACTGTCTTCACCAATACGAAATTGGTCACTTACATAATGTACATGCAAATCACACACACACACACACACACACACACACACACACACACACACACACACACACACACACACACACACACACACACACACACACACACACACACACACACACACACACACACACGCATCACTACATATTTTGTACATACGTGTGAAAGGACCGCGATGCGAATAAGCCTTTTATCATTTTGATAGTTGTGTGACAATGTATGTCATTTTTACAAAACGCATTATTCAATAGAGAGGTCAAAATCAAAGTGACCTATACACATTCTTGCTGATGCCAAATCTTTATTCTATTTCATCTTATTTATCTATTTTTAATGCATGGTGTTTGCATCACACAGTATAGGCAAAGGCTGCAGTACCTCTCTCCTCTGACAGCATTCTGTAGCCTGGGGACTCTCTTTGTTCCAGGTGCACACGCTCTAGTACAAGTACTCAGATCGTTTACCTACTGAGTATAAGATAAAAAAGTATTGACATTGAAATATACTTAAATTACCAACAGTAAAAGTCCTCACCGTGCAGAATGTCCCATTTTACACTTCTTTTCCCAAATGTGTTCTAAATTGATCAAAATCATTCGAACACATGACAGAGAGAGAGAGTGTGTGTGTGTGTGAGAGAGAGAGAGAGAGAGAGAGAGAGAGAGAGAGAGAGAGAGAGAGAGAGAGAGAGAGAGAGAGAGAGAGAGATGGAGGGATAGGTCAGAGGATAAACTGAACAACACAAGTTATTGACGGCTTCCAACAAAGGGATCGAGAGAGAGAAATAAAGAATGAAAGATACATCAATAGATAGAGAGAGAGAGAGAGAGAGAGAGAGAGAGAGAGAGAGAGAGAGAGAGAGAGAGAGATGGCAGTGAGGTGAAGCCGGGAGAAAAATCTGTTTATTGATTACACACACACACCCACACACACACACACACACACACACACACACACACACACACACACACACACACACACACACACACACACGCGCCTATCTCTTAACGACCACTCTGCAGATCTCTCCTGCCACCTTTGTTCCCCTCTACTTCCTTATTATGTTCCAATTTTCTCTCTCTCTCTCTCTCTCTCTCTCTCTCTCTCCCCTCTCTCTCTCTCTCTCCATCTGTCAGTCTGCTTTTTCATTTATCTTTCTCCCTCAATGTCACATCCATCTCTCCTCCCCTCTCTCTCGCTTTCTCTTTCTTTACCTCCCTCCTCCCTCCCACTGTTCTCTTCTCTTCAGTCATATCATCTAGTACACATGTCTGTGTCTCCACTCTCTGCTGTTGCACCAATACCTACATGTATGTTATGATACCTACTGTAGATATCGGTGGTGGACAAGGTACTCAACCCCAGTACTTGAGTCACAGTCAAGTATAGATACTCCTGGTCAAATATGGTCAGGGTACTAAATATTACTCCACTACAAGTGAGACTTGCTCTGTCAAATTTGTACTTGAGTTAAAGTACTAGAGTACACTTGCCTTTATTTAAAAAAGTATTAAAAAGTACAAAATGTAAAGTCAAATTTAGTTTTGATATCAATGTATTGCTGTATTGAAATTTAGACCGCCCCCTCCTCCCAAAAAATTACAAGCTAAAATAAATTGAAATGAAATGAAATGAAATGAAATAATCTTTTTAAGTACATAATATCAATAGTAGTGAAAATAGCCAATCTACAAGCTCCAAACTGGTCACATTGTGACCAGTTGTGAACTTGGATCGGAGCAACGGTGCGCCTCGCAACTCCGGATGTTACGTTAAGTTGTTAGTGGAGTCACACAAAGAAATAAAGCTCATCGTTCAAGAGTGTCGCACAAAAGTGACGAGAATATCAGATCTACAAGCTCACAACGCGTTGCAATGCGACCCCTAACTTAACCTATCTCTCTCTCTCTCTCTCTATCTCTCTTTCTCTCTCTCTCTCTCTCTCTCTCTCTCGCTCTCTCTCTCACACATACACATTATGTGCCCTCATGCATGCAAAAACACTCCCCCCTTGACTCACTCGCGCACACACACACACACACACACACACACACACACACACACACACACACACACACACACACACACACACACACACACACACACACATGCACAGAGGGTAAACAGGGCAGGACATGAAGCTGTGCTGAATAATAATCATGTCATTATCATAATAATCATCTCTGACTGATTAGCTCTTCAATTATGCTGTGTTCACACACTGGCAGATACAAAGCTACCATTCACTCATGTTCACTGGGAGCCAGTGACATGAAGATACAAAGCAAAGCTACAGTCTACCATTCATTTTCACTGCGGAAGCCAGTGACTTGAAGATACAAAGCTACAGTCTACCATTCATTTTCACTGGAAGCCAGTGACTTGAAGATACAAAGCTACAGTCTACCATTCATTTTCACTGGAAGCCATGCAGTGACTTGAAGATACAAAGCTACAGTCTACCATTCATTTTCACTGGAAGCCATGCAGTGACTTGAACATACAAAGCTACAGTCTACCATTCATTTTCACTGGAAGACAGCGACTTGAACATACAAAGCTACAGGCTACCATTCATTTTCACTGGAAGCCATGCAGTGACTTGAACATACAAAGCTACAGGCTACCATTCATTTTCAATGGAAGACAGCGACTTGAACATACTTAACCCATTAAGACCTGAAGCCGATTGTACAAATGCCCTCTAAATCCCAATTTCTGAAAGATGGATGTTTCTATATCAGTGGTGCTCAAACTTTTAAACTTCAAACCCCCAAAATGATATGTATTTGGCCGCCGATCCCCATCTCAAAATATTTTGTTCCAGGGACCCCCGGAAGCCGCGCTATGAGCTTGTATATCTGCTATTTTTGAATAGCCAAAGTGTAAAATAAGGCTTTTTAGCTCAAATCAAAAAATGACACAGTTGCGTTCCAGGTCTTAATGGGTAAAGCTACAGTCTACCATTCATTTTCAATGGAGCTTGAAGATAAAGCGACATGAAGATACAAAGCTACACTTGACCTTTAGCTGCTACAAAATCTAAAAAACTACAATCCTAGTTGAGCTGGCTTCAACTGCAGTTACGAAGCTACAAAATGAGCCTGGTTCCAGACAAATCTGCCATTGCGAAAAAATAGATGCCCGTGGCAGATTAGGTCTGGCCCCTCTCAATATAGTCTCGCGTGGCCAGACTGTTGCCTCCCACAACATTCAAATGTTTCCGGTCATACAGTCTGGGACTCGGAAGCTCTGATCATGATTAAAATATAAACCGGATGTGAAGCCTCCTCCCCACTTCCGTTTCGTCTTTACAGTCGCGGCAAATTTATCCTAATATAAATCAAAATCATCTAAGTATATGTAGTTGCTGCTTAGCAGAAATGGAAATTAAAAAATAAAATGTAAAGATATTTAAAAATATATTTTCGTGAACGGAAGTGCCAGTTTCCTCTCTCGGATTTCGGGAGGT
>NC_137612.1:48189969-48192469 GCF_963280865.1 Gymnoscopelus braueri | reverse complement strand
GGTGATATTGGGGCCGAGGCCGCTTCTTATCTCAGATGATGTGTGTGTGTGTGTGTGTGTGTGTGTGTGTGTGTGTGTGTGTGTGTGTGTGTGTGTGTGTGTGTGTGTGTGTGTGTGTGTGTGTGTGTGTGTGTGTGTGTGTGTGTGTGTGTGTGTGTGTGTGTGTGTGTGTGATGATGATTGGACCGCTGTCTGTAGTGTTAACCCATGAACCAACAACATCTTCTGTTCCAAAAATAAAACAGAATGTTCATTAAAATTAACAAAGAATAAAACATTTTTTATTTTACTGGAGGAGAGGAGAGGAGAGGAGAGGAGAGGAGAGGAGAGGAGAGGAGAGGAGAGGAGAGGAGAGGAGAAGAAGGAGAGGAGAGTTTTTTTCTGTGTACATGAGTCATCGTCAGATCCTATTATGACTGAAGCAGCTCTCGCCCACTGCAAACGCAAACGCACACACGCACACGCGCGCGCACACACACACACACACACGCACGCACGCACGCACGCACGCACGCACGCACGCATTTACGCATTTACGCACGCACGCACGCACGCACGCACGCACGCACGCACGCACGCACGCACACACGCACACACACACACAATGTCTCCCTTAACATAGTGGTTCTTAAAGTGGGGCCCGGGGACCCCCAGTGGTCCTTTCCTTGAGGGGGTTCCAGGCGGGTCCCCAGAAATATTAAATCAACCACTTTATATCAGCTATTTGAAAATAGCCGATCTTACAAGATCACGGTTCAATCTTCCTGTGGGTTTTATAATTACTGAACCAATAAAATGCCTAAACAAGAGCTTGTGTCCAACCTATGTGTAGTAGCAGGTATGTACATGTCGTGTAGTAGCCGGTATGTACATGTCGTGTAGTAGCCGGTATGTACATGTCGTGTAGTAGCCGGTATGTACATGTCGTGTAGTAGCCGGTATGTACATGTCGTGTAGTAGCCGGTATGTACATGTCGTGTAGTAGCCGGTATGTACATGTCGGAGTTGCACGGCTGTAACACAGAAATCGGTGACCGATGCCTTGCCAACTTCCAGCAGTCTGTGTTGATTGCGTAAGGCATTACTTTCAATAGGTCACCACTTTTGGTGTGACAGTATCGAACAGCTGACTTGTATTATTGGTTTGATTTTGCACACTAATTTGTCGCACCTGTGTGACATGGCAGAGCTTCAGAGAAGACAGAAAGGGGGTAACAGTTCCAACAGAGATTTCCAGACCGAAAACCATAAACAAAAGGGTATTTTTGAATATAGTATATAATATAATTAAATATTCAAATATATTTTGACACAGAATCAAATGTTTTACGGTCATGATTCACCAGGATCCTGGATGGCTTGGTTCCAGGCTTAATCTATGGGAAAAATGTATCATGGGCTTTCGGTCTGTGGCACGGCACCACAAAATATCCGCCACTGCTATGCCCTATTGCGTATAGATGGGTTTCCGCGCGACGTCATCACAGAGCAGAGTGCGCAATCTGCGCATGCGGGTGGTAGAACGAACCGGAAGCGCCATTCACTCTGTTGTTATTTTCGGGATTTAGATAGGCATAATGCTGCTATTTTAGGCATAATAGGCATAATGCTGCTATTATATACAAACAGATCCAACTTCCGACAAATCATTTTTATTGAGTAAAGAAGATATTACAAACTGCATCATTTAATCTACTTTCATTAAACCCGGTGAAGACCATTTCTTTTTTGAATGTACATTTGACTAGAGCTGCTGCGGGTAATAGCGCCCTCTACTGCTCAACCCTCCACTGCGCGCGCATCATCCTCTCATGTTTACAAACAGGAAACCCATCTATGCCATTCATCACAAAGGGGTTTTACTCGTCGGTAAAGCAAAAGTCATCTAACAACTTACTTTTCTCAGAAGGTAAACCTGTAATGTAACGGAATACTTTTTAATGGCAGTAATCCTGTAACGAAACAAGTTACTTTTAAAAATAACACATTACCCAATACTGGGCACTATACTGTGGATATATTCCTCATAAATTACCCGTAAAGAACCTATTTCATCCAGCTGGGAACCAATTATGTGAAGATACGATTAAAATGGGTGAACTAGTCCTTTAAATGTGTTTAAACAATGATAAGCCAGGTTCAAGCACCTCCTTTCCTACTTCATGTCACACTCGTCCTCTCCTCTCCTCTCCTCTCCTCTCCTCTCCTCTCCTCTCCTGCACTTCACTTCTCCTCCCGTCAGCGATAAGAAACAAACCATTAAAAGGCCTAGATCACACACACACACGCACACACACACACACACACACACACACACACACACACACACACACACACACACACACACACACACATACACACACACACACACACACACACATAGTTATTTGATCTTCCAGTCCACTGATTAATGGAATCTCCCCCAGTGATAAGAATGACAAACCAGCCTCTCTCTCTGTCTGTCTGTCTGTCTGTCTGTCTGTCTGTCTGTCTGTCTCTC
>NC_137612.1:48052469-48184969 GCF_963280865.1 Gymnoscopelus braueri | reverse complement strand
GACTCAAATTAGCTACACATTTTGGAGTTGGAAACAACACGGAAATTCCGCGCTTCCACCTTCCATCATACTGGGAACCAGACGAGGACAAAATACCGGACAACCTAAAACAATTGATCCAGATGGACAGAGCCACAGTACAAAATGTACCAGGACACCTGAGAGAAAAAAATAACATCACAACAGATCAGGTGAGAGCTCTAAGATCATTAGCTAACAACCAGGACATTGTGATTAAGCCTGCAGACAAAGGGAGCCGTATAGTCATTTTGGACAGACAACAATATGTTTTTGAGGGTTTAAGACGGGGTGCTCCTTCCATTCCGACATCTCACCACTCCGACTAGTGGCTTCCGCGTGCGGTTATGGTTAGGGTTAGGGTTAGGTATAGGGTTCGTCAACGTCGGAAAGGCGACATGTCGGAAAGGAGAAATGCACCCGTTTAAGACAGTTGAATAACTCAAATCACTATGTGGAGTTGGAGGCACCCATTTTTAAACAAACAGCAATAGAAGTTGGGGGTGTCATCACCGAATTAAGAAAGAAAAAATTTATAGATCAGAAACAAGAGAAGTACCTACGGGGCGAAAATTCCCCAAGAGCTAGAATTCTCTACCTTTTACCCAAAATCCACAAGGACCCTAGTACATGGACGATTCCTTATGAAATTCCACCTGGTCGCCCAATTGTTTCGGATTGTAACTCAGAAACATATGCCACAGCAGAATTTATTGAATTCTACTTAAACCCACTATCTGTAAAACATCCAAGCTACATTAAGGATACATATGACTTTATTGATAAAATAAAAAACATCACAGTGCCTCAGGGGGCCATTTTGTTTTCAATAGATGTTGACAGTTTGTACACCAATATAAACACAGTGGCGGGGCTGAAGGCAATCAGAGATATCTTTATAAAGTACCCTGACAGACAAAGACCAGACGCAGAACTATTGAAATTGCTAGAATTAAATTTGACCAAAAACGATTTCACATTTGATGGGAAAACCTTCCTTCAGATCAGTGGAACAGCCATGGGAAAGAAATTTGCACCATCTTATGCCAACATTTATTTGGCTTTGTGGGAAGAAACCGCACTCAAAAAGTGCAGATTCAAACCCACACATTATTTCAGGTTTCTAGATGATATTTTTGGAGTTTTTGAGCACTCCACAGAGGAATTTGAGCAGTTCATCCAAATCCTAAACACACATCATGCCTCAATAACAGTGAAATATGTCACTAACAAAGAACATATTGACTTCCTGGATGTGACAGTCTTCAAAGGAAAAGACTTCAATACCACCGGCAAACTGGATTTAAGGGTATTTTTTAAGGAGACTGATACACATGCATTGCTCCACAAAACTTCCTTCCACCCAACCCATTGTTTTGCAGGAATAGTCAAGTCACAGCTCCTACGTTTCAAGAGAATCTGCACACAAGCAGCAGATTTTGAAAAAGCCTACAAGACTCTGTTCACAGCATTAAGGAAACGTGGATATACAAGAACATTTCTCAGGAAAGCATACAACACGTTCCAGGAAGTGAAAATAAGGAATGAGAAACCCACACTAGCTTTAGTAACCACATTTTCTAGCCAAAGTTTACTGGCAAACAGAGCCATCAAAAGAAATTTTGAAAACAGGGGAGGGGACCTCTTACAGAACTTCAACATAATCTCGGCCTACAGGAGAAACAAAAACTTAAAAGACCACTTGGTCCACAGCAAATTGAAACCATGGAACCAGGTAATTAGGACAAGGCCTAACTACTTTAGCCCAAAACAAACTGTTAAAAACAGGACAAACAAAAATATAATTATCCTAAGACAGAACATCACATACAACACCAGAAATTGTGTTTATCTGATTACTTGCCAAGTATGTGGATTACAATATGTAGGAGAGACGAGCAACTCCATAGCAATTAGAATAAGCCAACATAAATATACCATTAATAATGAAAAGGATACCCATTTGTTAATTGTTCAACACTTTATGACACATGGAATTGAGGCTATAAAGGTATGTGGCTTGGAATACAATGACCGCTGGACAATTGGACAGAGAAGATTCCATGAAAAAGAATGGATCACAAGACTTAGCACAAAATATCCAGGTGGTTTAAACTTTTAAACTGCCCAACAGAACTGAAACCCTTCACAAATTCTCACTAAACTAAACAATGGAGTTGATCACCTACATCAAACCACATAGTTGAGTGGGAGATCTCATTGTTGAGTTAGTGAGAATATTAATGAAGACACATTGATACCAAGAGCCATCAGCAATTGGGCCATCAACAGGGAGCTCATTGTCTTCCAAAATGGAGGTGTGAACAGCAGAACTGTAGATATGCTAACTGGATTCCAAGCTTGTAACCTTTTAGCACCTATCCCTTAGTTATAAAATATAATGTAAACACATCTTTAACTGGAATTAAGAAAGAGTGGAAATAATTTTAAATCCGAGGGTCTGCGGTTACCATGACTCAGAGAATTGACGCCTCTGCCCTGCACAGTCAAACAGAAATCACAAACCTTTAAAACAGAAATAGTCTATGTAAGTTTAATTACACAGTCAGTGGGGCAAACGCAGTCCCCACCAATATTATTTACGATTCTGTGCTTATCGGTACATAACTCGGACGGCGCTGAGTCGACTAGCAGACCATCGGCCGGTCGCCGCGGGCACTCGCGCCTGGAGGCGCTCGGGCGCGACTCCTCGGCCTCAAGGTCTGCTGAGTCGGCGCGCCTCTGTCATGGTCAAACTTTATTTTAAATGGAACTCACAAAGCCTTAATAACATAAATAGTTTATGTAAGTTTAATTAATTGCAAAACATGACACCTCTTATTCAAAACAGATGGCGAATGCACCTTCTCTTTATAGGGCCTACACAGATAGTACCACAAACTACCTGTGAGGCCTCTTTGAATTGAATCTCATAGTCAGCAGTCAGTCAGTCAGTCAGTCAGGCAGTCAGGCAGTCATCAGTCGTCAGTCAGTCAGTCAGTCAGTCAGTCAGTCAGCCCGCCAGCAAGCCAGTCATCAGTCAGTCAGTCAGCCAGTCAGTCAGTCAGTCAGTCAGTCAGCCAGCCAGTCATCAGTCAGTCAGTCAGTCAGTCAGCCAGGGTATGCGGTTAGCCGGTTACCCTAACTCAGAGATTAGACGCCTCTGCCCTGCACAGTCTAATAGAAATCACAAAGCCTTAATAACAGAAATAGTCTATGGAAGTTTAATTAATTGCAAAACATGACACCCCTTATTCAAAACAGATGGCGAATGCATTCTTCTCTTTATAGGGCCTACACAGGTAATACCACAAACTACCTGTGAGACCTCTATGAATTGAACCTCACAGTCAGCAGTCAGTCAGTCAGTCAGTCAGTCAGTCAGTCAGTTATAGTCAGCCAGTTGGCCAGCTCAGGATGGAACACTATCCTATTTTATGCTTTGATGGTGTTGCACCACATTTCTATTGCTGCTCCAGCACAATAATCATCTCTAGAGAGTGTTTGTTGAATAACAGGAGTGAGTCTCCCTGTCTCTCCAGCTCTTTAGTATACCAGAAAATGCTGTGATGACACAAAGAAATGAGCAGACAAAATTAGAACTGGAATATGAAATTATTGAAGCAGGGACCCCCTCTACATATTGTATAAAATGTTGTTAAACCTTTTCATAGATTCAATAGAGGTTTAAGTGGTTAATATGAAGAAAGGACCCCTAGCGGTCCCGGACCCCCTGTTGAAGACCCATGGCCATGACCTATAGTAGTCAGTAGCATGCAGTTTGTGAAACAAATCAACTTCATGACTCTTCTGTGCATTACAGTCATAGCAAATAGGGAACTGGCTCCAAGTGTTACTGTGTATGAGATGGCTCTGCCTGCTGGTGTTTCAGTGGAGGTGCAGGGCAATTCATTCCTCCGCAGTAAAACTAGAATCCACTAAACCAGGAGCTGCAGACCTGCAGTACCAATCACTTTCACACACACACACACACACACACACACACACACACACACACACACACACACACACACACACACACACACACACACACACACACACACACACACACACACACACACACACACACACACACACACACACACACAGTACAAGTACAAGTACAGTCAGGTGGTTTTCTGTTCAATCCGGGAGTCAAGCAGTATGCTGGCATTTCAGAGCCCTGCCCCATACCTACTCTAGCCTGGTAAACCCCTCCCTCCGGATATCTCATTTACATTTGATATCAATGCAAATTAGATTTCCGGAAGGGGGGGGGGGTTACCAGGCTATACCTACTCTACCTTTAAGGTGCAAATCAACACATTGCACTATGACCACTGTCCATACAGTATGACTTCATGATCTTGCATTTTAGAACATTTTTTTTTTACTCTTCTGACTCTTTTGAGCCCGCCCAGGACTCCGGGGGTCCCGGAGGTCCCAGGTACGAGTCCAGTGATCCAGTCCTCAGCAATGTGTCAAAGTATCCCTGAGCAAGACACTTAACCCCTAACTGCTCCCACCACCATGCTCCTCTTCGGGCAGCACTCAGCTGGGTGAAGTATTTTACAATGTAGGCCTATATGACTGTCATTCATACACACGCACACGCACATGCACATGCACATGCACATGCACATGCACACACTCACAGATGGCTTGGCCCCTAGGAGCCATACCGCAAAAAAAAAAAAGTAAGGTGAAAAAAAGAACAGGGAACACTGGAACAGTGCTGTGCCTTCAGTTCTTTCTCCTATCTCTCACGCACGCACGCACGCATACACGCACACACGCATACACGCATACACGCACACACACACTTGCGCGCGCACAGACAGACACACGCACACACGCACACACACACACACACACACACACACACACACACACACACTTTGAGAAGGTATGGACTGTAGGCCTATTAGGCGGGTATAGTACAGCTACAGTAGCATTTGCCACAGGGAATCGGCAAGGATTCACAGGGAGACAGGATGAGGTGTTGCACAAAGGTCTTTGTTAAAGGTATAGCACAGCACAGCACAGCACAGCACAGTATAGCAAGCAAGGCACAATCAAATGTGTGTATGTGTGGTTCTAAAGGAGGGAGGGAGACAAAAGGAGATGCACAATATAGGCTACAAATAGTAAAGAAATACAATACTCCTCACATAACTGCAAACAATCTACTGCACAAAGCACGTATACTGTCACCATTGGGTATGTTTATATTATGGTAGTTCATTAGCATATATTATGCATAGTAACGACTCAAAGCAAACACATGGTAATTTTATGTTCAATGTTGTTCCAAGTATTTTTTATAAATATTATTATTCCTGTATATCTGACCACTTCTGAAGCAGTAAATATCCCAATAAACATTTGTTCTTGTAATAAGCTAATATGGCCATAAATATTTTATGGCCATATATTCTATTTGCTAATTTGAACAAATTAGTGGAAATAAGCATAATAGATGAATGTATTGATCAGTTGGGTGTACACTATGTAGACCAATATTAGTGGTATTTAGGGCACTGTGCTTTCTGAGGAGGAGGAGAGCGGAGAAGGAATGGTTGCGTACTACAGCTGTTCCCTGAACTGTGCCAAGAGAAAGTCGACAGCTGGACAGTTCCCTGTGTGATCTACAGTGGCACTTTTGGTCAAAGACAACATAGTATCCTACTCGCAGTGTCCCAGCCTCACTGCAATCGACAGATTGCTGTATTACTGTGTCAACAGAAGGTTAATAAAGATTGTGTCTTCTCCTGACAAACATATCTCGCAGAACATTTGAAGAGGTCTAACCTACATTATCTGGAAACAATGTCTTAAGCAAGATATAGATTATCCCACACCAGAGGACAATGGCTGGCAGCAGCAAGTTATTTAATAAAAACACACTTCAGACTGATTAACCATAGAACTAACACAAAGTATTCGGCATGTTTGCTCTAGTTCAGTCAGACAACTCTTGGATTGGATTAGAATATATATTTATTAAGCAAGCTTAAAGGTTTCATGACGTTCAGTTTTACCACACATTAAAAGTCTTTGTCATGGTCCTTCAAACGTGTATAGAAAGTTTTAACAAAATTCCACTCCATTGATCCATGGCAGGTGTTTTTCTCTCACATTTCTAAAGCCTTTTCAACTGCAATGAAAAAATAAATCTTTGCCTGCGGGTGTCGCTGGTGAGGGATTTTGCCTGTCAATCATCGCCTCTGCTCCGCCCCCCCCCCCCAAAGGAAAGGATAGGGGAGGGGAGGGGCGAGGAGGAGAGTGGTCGGGATTAATCGGCTGTGACCTCACTGCCGAAGGGCCAAGCTCAGATTACTTTTCAGCCTAATTATTCAGAAAACCCCAGACCACAGAAAATCCACTGAATGTTCAAAGTTCAGATTTTTTGGGTGTAATTGAGGTCATAAAACCCCCAAAAAAACATAAAAAAGTGAAAATGAATGTCATAGAACCTTTAAGCATGGGTATAGAAAGCATGAGGAAGCATAGTTTGGCGTCAGGCCTCTGAATCCATTCATTCCCTGTAAGAATAACATTTTAATGAATGTTACATGCCAAATAGCATTTACAGGGAATGAATTAAACCCCCATGGGGATCTAGAAACAGAGCCTACAGGTGGATGCCGGGGAGGCGGGTGGGATGACTTTCATGGGCAGCAGCATGCAGGTAAGCAGCGAGCAGCGGTAGCAGGATTTCAGCAGCAGAGCAGCAGTAGCAACGCACGTCAGCTCAGCTAGACAGGGAAGCCAGAGTGAGCAGGTAATAGCGCAGTACCTATAACCACCCGACCAGGAGAAAAAGTGCATGTGACTAGTCACCTGATCGGTTGGCCCAATCCCTTGAGTTGCCTGGCCTGAACTAGCTCCGTAAACTGCGCCTCATTAGGTAGACCAATATAAGTGGTATTTAGGGCACACACTATTTAAATGGTTATCAAACATAACATCATAGCAAAGCAAATAATTGAACTACATTTCTAAATTAGCCAGAGTGTGCACTGGGGAATGGGGGAAATAATGTAATAGCAATTCCCCCCCCCCCCCCCCCCCTAAAACATAATCATCAGGTATTATGGTTATACTAGGAGGAAGATTTTTCAAAAAAAGTGTACAGAAATTGTTAAAATTATGTTTTTATGTGGACACGCCTCCAATTCATTAAGTATACCTGGTTCTCACCTTAGCACCTCCTCCACCACCTTAGCACCACCCACCTGTCCTAGTCCCTCCTCCTCCTCATGCCCACACCTGTTGTGTTATGATAATGAGGGGGAGGGTATGTTTTTTACTATGTCACTAAAGCGCTGTTTCTCTATTGGCACGTTTGACCCTCAAGGTTTCAGCCTCCAGGTAGAAACTCAAAATAGTCAGAGAAGACATAAAACACCATAAAAACAATGAAGCCACCATAAAAATAATGAAGTTCTATCAACCTCATAGACACATGAAAAACAGAAAAAGTGCAAAACCATGGCACCACCTCTTTAAGACATTGTTTCCAGATATGCTTGTAGGTTAGCTCTCTTCAAATGTTCTGCAAGCTATGTTTGTCAGGAGGAAGACTCTTTCTTAACCTTCTGTTGACACAGTAATACAGCAATCTTTCGATTGCAGTGAGGCTGGGACACTGCGAGTAGTTTCTTGGATCATAGCACTGGTCAGACCATAGGCCCTGGTCATTTGGGCCAGAATTTCCACCATTTTGCATTTTCTTCAAAACAGTTTTGCTACTACTCCTAGTTTTGTCCAAAACTCACATCGGTACAGATTGTCTCTGGCGTATTGTGAAAAACAAACTCCTCAAAGCGCTTGTGGCCCTTATCTGCAAATGGCAGAATGTCATTCTGTGCCCCATCTGATACAAGTGCTGATGAAACCAGACTCATCAATGGTGTTTTCTCTTTGAACGTATTGTCTCCACAAAACAATACATTTTAGCATCAAAATCCTACAGGAGCTGTCTTTTGGACATAGCATACCACACTATAAGCAATAAATGTACAGATGTACCCAATTTGCATAATTTATTTGCAATATGTCATCTAAAAACGAATCTTATATACACATATATTATATTAGTTAACAACTTAAATATTTGATGCCCTAAAGACAATAGGCTACTCTGTCCACACCCAAATTATCAATACATTCATTAATGATATTATGAATTCCCCAAATACATTCTAATTTACAAATTATCTCATTAACTATGCACGATACAAAAATGTCCCAAGCAGGACTATACTTTGAGAACCTCTGGTGGGGAGGGGAGGGCTGGGGAGAAGGTCGGGATAAAACCTTCACGCATCTTCAGTGGAGCAGGAACAGGAGCAGGGTTGCCATGTCCGCTTATTATAAGCGACTTTGGGCTTGTTTTTCTGTAAAGTTGCTTATAATGGTAGTTGAACTTGCGGGTTGCTGTTTTTTTGGGGCTTGTTTCTAAAGTGTATTTAGGCTTGTTTCCTAATGCTGTTTAAAACCTAAGAAACATTTTCATGTCAAGGAATTAAACCCCCCAAAATGAATACGTTGGTTTGCGGACCCTCATCTGAAAATATATTAGACCTATAGGCTAATTGTCGAATATGCAAACATGTTCGAATCATGTATAGCCTAGGCTACTTTAAAAACAAATCCAAATTTGGACAAAATAGCCAATTTTACATCGATGTGCCCAGATAGTCTATAGTACCCACTACCCACATACTGATACCAGCCTAATGGTCGCTTCTTTTGGGCTTGTTTTCATAGACCTGGTTGCTTGTTTCTCTCGCTAAACCTGGCAACACTGAACAGGAGCACAGCCCGCCCCGCACACTGCAGTCAGTCAGTGCACTCCATTCAGCCCAGCCTACACATTCATACAGTTACAGTAGCAGGATCTCTGAAGCCATAGCCTTACATTTGGTTCCTATTGTGTGTATGTTTCATTGTCCTTCAATGTGTGGTGAGGGGCTGATCGTGCTGCTGTTAGCGGCTGATCTGGTCGCATTGGGTTCTGCCGCACCGGCGGTGGTCCTCCCCCCACGGCTCAACCCACAGCAATGGAACAACTACCGACCCGTCGTAGGTGAGTTGTTGTCCCTCACATCATGATGCTCTGCGTGTGCGGACACACACTGACGCTGCGGCGTCCGTTATTATGTCACTGTGTGTGTGTGTGTGTGTGTGTGTGTGTGTGTGTGTGTGAGAGAGTGCATGCGTGCGTGCGTGCGTGCGCGCGTGTGTGTTGTTGCTGCGAATGATCTCGATCTCTCTCTTTCTTTCTTTTTCTCCCTCTCCCTCTCCCTCTCCTCTCCTCTCTTTCTCTCTCTCTCTTTCTCTCTCTCTCTCTCTCTCTCGCTTTCTCTTTCTGTCTCTCTCTCTCTTTCTTTTTCTCTCTCTCTCGCACGCACGCGCGCACGCAGAAACGCACGCAGAAACGCACGCACACACACACACACACACACACACACACACACACACACACACACACACACACACACACACACACACACACACACACACACCAAGGACCCCTGGGGGTCCCCACTTTTGAGAACCACTGGTGTTCAAGACCTGAACATCAAGGCTCTGTTCTTAAAGGAGCACTTCACAGCACCTGCAACTCCCATCATCAATTCATGTTTTCATTTATTGAATAATGGAAAAGTTGCTGTCAGGCAGTAACCTCATATCTCCATTAGGGCTGTCTGTCACGATTATGACATTTTACTGGACGATTAAATGTCGATTAATTGTGATTAACGATTTAATTGTGTTTCTGTTGTTGCACATTGGGACATTATGAATAGAAATTACATTCCTGTTTGGCTTTTAGGTTTCGTAAAGGCCAGATATGACAAATAACCTTCATATTTAATAACTGGGGTAATTAAGGGTTGACATCACATTCTGTGACAGAATAAATCATTCAATTCCCTGATTCAGATTCTGATAATTCTGTAATGTATTCAACACATCATACAGAATATATATTTTTGTATCAGTGGTATATGGTTTGATTGATCTTACACTGGTCTGTCTGTCTGTCTGTCTATCTATCCAGGTGTGTTGGCTCAGGAGAATGTTCCAGGTGATCAGTTTGCTCGTGGTTCCTCGTACATCGCTGCCTCCTACGTCAAATACCTGGAGTCTGCCGGGGCCCGCGTGGTGCCTGTCAGGTACACACACACACACACACACACACACACACACACACACACACACACACACACACAGGTAACATTATTCCACGTCATTCATTAGTTCTTACATAATAACACAATGTCCTTTGCTGTAGGTCATTAAACCTTGTATCTCCATATTATTTCAATTTTTTTAAAGATATTTTTTCATAAATTGATGCCCTACTTATTCATCATACAAGAGCTTTGCACAAAAGTTGTGAAAATAGCAGTTCTTAAACCTCACAACACGTTGCAATGTGATACGTTGTGAGCTTGTAGATCTGACATTTTCTTATTAAACAATAATAAAAAGAACGGGTTTTGGACATACAGGGTTTCCACCAGACAGTGAACTATACAACCTGTTCCATGTTAAGTTGCGAGCATGTGCTGACAAGTACTCTCTGGTGGGCCCCTCAAGGGCCCGAGGGCCGAGGCAAGCCAACAGACAAAATGTCAAGCCCATCTCTATTCATAATGAAAATAGCCGATCTACAAGCTCACAACGTGTCGTGACCCGTTGTGAGCTTGTAGATTGGCTATTTCACCTTTTTTTGGTGGGGGGGGGGATTTAATAAATTAATTATTATCTGACCGACCGTCCGACCCATTATTATTATTATTATTATTATTATTATGTTGTTGTTTTTTTGACATTTTGAAATAAATAAATAATAATTATAATAATTAAAAACAAAATAGAGGGAACGAAAAATAAAGGGATATTTACTCGCGACCCATAACACATTAAAACCGGGAAAGCATGTGTCATTTTAGATTTTTGCGTTGGCTCGTACATCTGCTATCTTGAACATTGTTTTTAAAACTTGAAAGTGTGAGAATTACTGATTTAGAATTTGTAGAATCGGCCTCAGGTCTTAATGGGATAAAGGAGACAATTTAGGAAACAGTGATCTAACAGGCTCCTCTATAGTTCTTCCCTCTTCTTTGTTTGACAGAATCAACCGAACAGAAGAGGAATATGCAACGATATTTCACTCCATCAATGGGTGAGTTGACTGTAAATTGTTATACTTTCACAAATGCATACTGTAGTCTTCCTTTGATTCCATAGAAACACTGTGACTCATAAAATTACGTTTTTATTTTATTTCAACTGAAAAATGCAGTTATCAGTATGTGTGCTTTATATAAGCATTATTTATGTTTGACACGATTTGTGATTCAGTTTATAGGAATCCCCTTTAAAAGTTAAAGAGTGATATTACCACATTTGCATTACCAAGTAAAATACCTACATTCAAAACGTTTACTTACATTTACATACAAAAGTATTCTTAGAGGACCAAAGTAAACATTTTCTAGTGTGAAAATATCCAAGAGTCTTATTAATACATGAGTTAATACAACATATTTTGATGATTATTAATTGGTCAATTATAATTATTATAGTAGGCAGTCTGACATTTTCCCTGTGGGAATAACGTGAGATAGCTCACTAATGCGATACTGGGATGCGATACAACATTAAAGCAAATCACATTAAACATATAAACACTTTTTGTTTATATGTTTAACACTTTTTGTTTTAAACAGAAGGTGCGCTGACTGCGCTCCCCCACTTCTATAAACACATTAAACAGCTTTACATTCTTATCTTATTTGGTGGTTGACTGCTATGAATCTGTTCTTACCACATAATTAGTTATTCCTTAGTTTATGTGTGTGTGTGTGTGTGTGTGTGTGTGTGTGTGTGCGCGTGCGTGCGTGCGGTGCGGTGCGTGCGTGCGGTGCGGTGCGTGCGTGCGTGCGTGCGTGCGTGCGTGCGTGCGTGCGTGCGTGCGTGCGTGCGTGCGTGCGTGCGTGCGTGCGTGAGAGTGTGAGTGTGGGTGTGTGTGCGTGTGCGTGTCAGACTGTAATAAATATGGACTAAGGGAACGGTGACGTTCCCCATTGGTTTCTACAGACACGTTTTGAAGCCACTTTTTCTGTGAAATCAAATCCACCGTCTTGGAACCTCCGGTGTGCGAAAAGCAACCGGAAACTAATGCTATTGGCTGGAAGGGCAGCGAGGGTAGAAGAGAGTAGAAGCCCTATAAGCACACCCTGCTTTATCATCAATTAAAAAATGTATGGGACCATAATTTACAAATATGCATATCATGGTAATTGAAAGAAGACTTTAAACTAGCGAGTGGAAGCATAAAGTATTTATGACAATGATTACTAAGGTAATACAATCAAGTGTAAAGTCCGGTCAAATCCCCATTGTTAACAATGGCGCGGTAATCAGCAGGGAGGGGTGGGAATAACGACACCTGCTAGGCCATTCATGAGAACTGCAGGGAATTCGGCACTTCCTTATTTGCTTCATTTTAAAAACCGGATGCTTCCCTCCTCGTGTGTGTGTGCGTGCATGCTCTGACCTCCTGTCCTCCTCCCCAGGCTGTTGCTTCCAGGAGGGAACGTGGATCTTCAGACATCAGAGTTCAGTCGAACGGCAAAGATCTTCTATGAACTGTCTCTGAAGGTAACGTCTCGCATCAGGGCGCCCAGTGGCGGAAGAAGTACGCTGGCGGAGTCTTTTTTACTTAAAGACGGGGTGCCGTGATTTTCAGTGATCCCCCCCCCCTAGAAACATAATCATCAGGTATTATGGTTATACTAGGAGGAAGATTTTTTTCCCAAAAAAGTGTACAGAAAGTGTTAAAATTATGTTTTTATGTGGACACGCCTCCAGTTCATTAAAGGAGGAGTTCACCCAAAAAATGACTTATTTTCTATCAATTACACACCCCATGAAGCCTTGATTTCATGGATTTATTTTTGTTTTTGTGGCATTCCTAAGACAATAATTTGATTATAATAAATTTGTCCCCATTGATTCCGGTAGGAGACACAAATGCATTTGTGTCTCCTACCGGAATCAATGGGGCTAAATTTATTATAATCAAATAATAAAGGAAGGAATGCGACAAAAACAAAAATAAATCCATGAATTCAAGGCTCCATGGGGTGAGTAATCAATAGAAAAAAAGTCGTTTTGGGGGTGAACTACTCCTTTAAGTATACCTGGTTCTCACCTTAGCACCTCCTCCACCACCTTAGCACCACCTACCTGTCCTAGTCCCTCCTCCTCCTCATGCCCACACCTGTTGTGTTATGATAATGAGGGGGAGGGGGAGGGTATGTTTTTACTATGTCACTAAAGCACTGTTTCTCTATTGGCACGTTTGACCCTCAAGGTTTCAGCCTCCAGGTAGAAACTCAAAATAGTCAGAGAAGACATAAAACACCATAAAAACACCACCAAGGGGCTTAATGAAGTTCTATCAACCTCATAGACACATGAAAAACAGAAAAAGTGCAAAACCATGGCACCACCTCTTTAACTCTAACAACCCGAGTCAGCAGCTGACTGTGTCTATCTTTGTGGTCCTCAGGCCAACGATGCAGGGGATTACTTCCCCCTGTGGGGGGCGTGTCAGGGCTTCCAACAGCTCAGTGTCCTCACAGCCAGCAAGAACCTGCTCACCTTGACAGACACCAGAGCTGTAGCCCTGCCTCTAACCTTCACTACAGGTAAACTCACCCTGTAGCCCTGCCTCTAGCCTTCACTACAGGTAAACTCACCCTGTAGCCCTGCCTCTAACCTTCACTACAGGTAAACTCACCCTGTAGCGATGCCTCTAACCTTCACTACGTAGTACCAAACTTTCTCACCAAGGTTATTATCCCCGCCAGGCCGGAAAGACCAAAGGAGAGCGATCATGTTTATGGTCCCGTGAGTCTGTTTGTTTGCTTGTCCGTCGGTCTGTCCGTCTGTGAACATCTAACGCTGAACGCTGGACCGCTCTGTGTGAAACTTTGCAGGCACACTCCCGGGAAGCCAAGGAAGAACCTCAAAATCAGCCAGTTATAGTTCCACCATGAGGCCTATTTTTGCAAAGCACACTTTTTGCTACTACTAAAGATTTATTTCCCACCTTCTGTAGTCGTGTGCTGTATCTGTCAGATGTATCAGATTCCATTCCGATTGGCTATAAGTGGCTTTCAAAGTTTGCGGGAGTGGCCCCTTTTGCACAAAATGCCACCGAATGTTTTCAGCTTCATGGTGGCGATATAACAGGTCACAACACAGCCCTGGATAGGCAACCTGGCCTGGTAGAGGAGCTCAGAGGAGCACACTTTTCTAGATATAGTTTTAAATTTGTAAATTTTTTGTTCATGTTTAAAATGTCAGTTTTTACTAGTTTAAAGCTGTATTTATTGGGGCTCTTAATTAATGACTTACTGAAACAGGTGACGGCTGTGACCATGCGGCAGTATTTGACGTTTCGGGGGTACCCACGATGCCTGCTTGCTGATGGGGGACATGAATGATTTACGATTCTGTCCCTATCGGTATGCAACGCGTGGCGATGCACTGAATAGTTCTTCTTGTGTGTGTGTGTGTGTGTGTGTGTGTGTGTGTGTGTGTGTGTGTGTGTGTGTGTGTGTGTGTGTGTGTGTGTGTGTGTGTGTGTGTGTGTGTGTGTGTGTGTGTGTGTGTGTGTGTGTGTGTGTGTGTGTGTGTGTGTCTACCAGAGGCCCAGTCCAGCCGTTTGTTCAGAGGGTTTCCCAGACAACTCATGCAGTCTCTGTCTGAGGAGAACATCACCTCCAACTTTCACAAATGGAGTCTCTCCCTGCAGGTACTTCCTCTCCTCTCCTCACCCCCCCTCTCCTCTCCTCCCCTCTCTTCTCTTCTCTTCTCCTCATCCCCCCTCCCCTCCTCTCCTCTACTGTTTTTCTCTAAATTACTTTCATGTGCTTTTGAGCTCACTCACAAAACTGAATCAGTGGATTCTTTGTGTGTGTGTGTGCGTGTGTGTGCGTGTGCGCGTGTGCGTGCCCGTGCGCGTGTGCGTGTGCGTGCGTGTGCGCGTGCGGGTGCGTGTGTGTGCGGGTGTGTGTGAGAGAGAGAGAGAGAATAAGATTTCCTACTGTCTGTCTCTACACTGTCTCCCTCTCAGCTTTCCTGTCTCAATAAACAGAACTACAGAGAAAAGTGTGCCATTTTAACATAGAAATGACTGTGATCCAACAGAATTACAGCCGTAACGCCAAGCTGAAGAGGTTTTATAAGGTTCTGTCCACCAACACTGATGGAAAGACCCACTTCATCTCTACAATGGAAGGTACATTATATTACTGGTCGCAGACCCATTTTTATGGGTCACAAGTAAAACAAAAAAAAAGAAAGAAAGAAAGAAAGAAAGGAAAGAAAATGTATTAAAAAAATTGTTTTCATAAAAAAATTCAAATATTTTTTGAAATGCTCAGAAAGTAAAATCCTAACTGTAGACAGTCTATTTTCACTATTAAATAGGTCTTAACTGTAGACAGTCTATTTTCACTATTAAATAGGTCTTAACTGGTTAATAGTTTTTTTTTGTATGTTTGGGTACCTGGTGACACCAAATGTATGTTTTGGGTCTGGAGCTGAACACATTTCTGGACCGCTGATATAGAATATACAGCGCAGTGCTTAGTGCTGCTAATGCTACATGCTGTCTCCTAACCGAGGGGTTCTCTAACAGTTTCATGTCAAGGACCCCCAACTTCATATTTTTTTGTCCACAGACCCCCATCTGACAATAGTTTGTGCCATAAGAGAAGATTTTGGTTATTTTGGGCTATTTTGAAATAGCCAATGTATATGGTTAAAGTGGTTAACTGATTTTCATGCCATATTAATACATTTAGTTGGGGACCTCCTGGGACCCCCTCAAGGACCCCAGACCCCACTTTGAGAACCACTGCTCTAACTTACCAATACATGTTGGACATTAGTTAAGTGACGATGGTAGATCTCTGCCTATCCATAAGTCTGGGGACTTCTAAATGCCAGCAGTTAGAACAGCAGCGAGAACAGCTGCTAAAGACCAAATTAATTGCAAAACCATATTGTCCTGTATTATATCGTTGCTGTCCGGCAGGTACCAGCTAAGTCAATTATTCCGCTTTTGCATTTTTTCCCCCCATAAATCAGTGCTATTGAACACCCTTTACATCTGTGTGTTGGTAGAAAAATATTAAACCAATGAAAAGTATTAAAAAGTGCTAAAAAGGGTTTTTGACAAAAGCAGCTAACTCCATTGGCTCCTCAAACTTTCTGCTAAACCAGCTAACTCCAGCAAAGGGGGGTGGAGTTAGCTGGTTTTGCTGACTCCAGGCTCCACCCCCTTTTGACCTCCAACCTCATTGTGAGCTTGGAGGTCCATTCAGCTGTTCTTATCAATGATGAACAAAACCTCCTAACTCCATTTTTGATTTTTTTTTTCATTTCCTGAAAAATGAACATTTTGGAGTTAGCTGGTTCCTGCCGGACAGCAGAGATATAGTGAAACGAGGGCTGGGTGCTTCTCAGACAATATTTTAGTAGAGGTATTTTGTCTCGTCTCCCAGCGTACCGGTAAAGTTATATATAAATAAAGTTTGTTTATAATATTATAGTAAAGGTATAAAGATTTGGCGGCCCCCCTGTAGTAGCTCTGAGGACCCCCAAGGGGTCCCGGACCCCCTGTTGCAGACACATGCTATAAAGTATTACTGTACCCGTAGGCTGGAAGACTACGGGACTTTATATCATGTGTCTTCAACAGGGGATTTGTGGGATAGGAACCTTTTTTTTAACCACTTGAACCCCTAGCATTCCTATTCTGGGGGGAACATTCACTGAAAATAGCCGATGCGTTGTGAGCTTGTACATCGGCTATTTTCGGTAAGTTGTTCGGCTATAGTTTTACTAGTTATTGAGGGTATAAGTGGTTTAATGTCTGAAAACAAACATGAACAAAAACCAAAACACTGATGACAGTGCTGTCAGATAAGTCTATGAAGCTATCTATGAAATCCATGCAAAAGTCTGCAACACAATTTTATACAATATGTAGTGGGGGTCCCTGCTTCATCTCTCTCTCTCAGTTAAGGGGTCCTTGACTTTAAAAAAAACATTGAAGACCCCTGCTTTATATTTAAATGAAGTGTATTAATATTATTATAATTATTGTATCCCAGCCTACAGGTAGAGCTATTAATAAATAAAGTGTATTGGTAATAATATTATGGTCTTCCAGCCTACAAGTATCCGTTCTATGCCGTCCAGTGGCATCCAGAGAAAAGCCAGTTTGAATGGATTGACAAGCCTGGCATGGTTCACTCCGTCAACGCCGTCACTACCTCCTTCTACACCGCCAGCTTCTTTGTGTCAGAAGGTGAGAAAATTATTACATCATCGTCTAATCGCAATTATTTGATATAATCACAAGCTTACAACTTTGTGACGCGTTGTAAGCTTGTAAATCAGCTATTTCTGCTTTTTTTTAATGTATAAAATGATTAAATATGTCAATAATTGTTTTGTATATTTCAGTTATTTGTCATATCTGCCCTGTGCAATTTTTTATCACAATTATTTGAGTGACAATTAATCGGCAACTTAAATTTGTAATCGTGGCAGCCCTATGTGTGTGTTTGTGTGTGTGTGTGTGTGTGTGTGTGTGTGTGTGTGGGTGGGTGCGTGCGTGCACACATGCACGCACGCATGCACACACGCGTGTGCATGCGTGCGTGCATGTGTGCGTGCATGTGTGCGTGTACTAGTATTACTATACCTCTGCCATGTCCACACATGTAAAATTTGAGAAATAGACAATTGTGAGCACAACGTTCACGGACTTCACAAGTAAGAGTACAGCAGGAAAAGGCCCTGGATGGCATCTACACCAGAGGGCTACGGATGGCACTTGGTGTCACATCAGAAAAATTGACCTCTATGGAGGCCTCCCACGGGTCACACACGAGGTCAGAGAGAGAAGGATGAGGCTGGTAGGGCAGGGCACTGCGTCAGGCACCCGGAACTGGTGGAAAACAAACTGACACTGTGGGAGCCAACCCAGGGAAAGAGGCGCACCACCACATTTTTGTGAGGACATATTGATGTCCTCACAAGTATAGTATTACAAACGTGTGTGTGTGTGCGTGTGTGTGTGTGTGCGTGTGTGTGTGTGTGTGTGTGTGTGTGCGCGTGCGTGCGTGCGTGCGTGCGTGCGTGCGTGCGTGCGTGCGTACTCCTACAAACCCCTAATCTCTCTCTCTCTCTCTCTCTCTCTCTCTCTCTCTCTCTCTCTCTCTCTCTCTCTCTCTCTCCCCCTCTCTCTCTCTGTCCAGCCATGAAGAGTCATCACCACTTCCCCAGTGTTCTGGAGGAAGAGAAAGCTCTCATCTACAACGTCTCTCCTGTCTTCAAAGGAACTCAAAGCATCTTCATGCAGAACTACTACTTTGACTGAACCATCTATCCATCCATCCATCCGTCCTTCTGTCCTTCCATCCGTCCTTCTGTCTTCATGCAGAACTACTACTGAAGTCACATGACTGAACTCACAGCCTGCCACCACCAGGCACACGTCACTCCAACCAGGCAGTGACCATCTCAATCTGAACAATCTTACAAAATATGTATGTATGTTTTTGATTGATTGAATATTTTTTATTTGACATTTTACCCCAAGTACAGCAGTACAAACTGGATAAAACGCCAAATGGAAGAGACATAAAAACGCCAAAGGCTTTTTTCTCCCTCCATTGTGGTTCATTAAACACTCAACAACCGTGCAACAAACAACAATACAAACTATAAAATATCAAAATATACAGTTTAAAACAATTCATGGTATGTATGTATGTATGTACGTACGTACGTACGTACGTACGTACGTACGTACGTACGTACGTACTCAGCTATGGTCGTCCAACCACGCCGTTTTTAAACTAGCAATGACACTTTTGCTGCGATGATGTTTTTTTGCTGTGCGCCATTTTTGAGCTGGGTGTAGGACAGTGGTTCTCAAAGGCGTTCGCGGCCCACCCACCCGACCACTTAAAACTGTTTAAAAGTGGTCGGACGGGGAGGGCGGCGTGCATTTTCAGAGCATGTTTATTGGTGGTTCTTGACATGAAGAGGTTTGAGAACCACTACTCTAGTGGTTGAACTATCTTATCATGAATGTATGCTATTTGAAAAGCACAGCTGTTTATATTATATTATAGAAATGCTGTTTGTTTTTATCTAACCACCATAAATTGTAATCATACTTTGTTTTCAATGATGCAAGCATGAGTTAAAGGGAGGGTAATTTTTTTGTTTTTTGTTAAAACAAGTTCTTTGTTGAATTAAAGCTCTATTTACTGATAGTAATCATTGCTATAGACTCTATAGAGTGTTCAGTCGCAGGGGTCTCCCTGTCACTCCAGCTCTTAAATAAACAAAACATATATTTTGAGGATGACGTTTTCAACACACCTGAATATGTATTTTCTGTTTACTAAAGAGTGTAGAGATGGGGAGACCCCTGTTACTATAGGTCTGTCACACTTATTACATAATGGTCTAATCACTATTATTTTAGATAATCACAATTCTTTTGCATAAACATCGTTTCCATGTTGAAAAATGTTCCTACATTTTCCATCATCTTCCAAAAACAATAGCCGAGCTACAAGCTCACAACATTGTGAGGTTGTAGATGGGCCATTTCCGCTATTTTTTTAATATTTTGAAAATATTTAATGATTGAATGTCAGTCATTTCTTTATACATTTAAGTTATTGGTCATATCTGTCCTGTGCAAACAGAAATGTAATGAGTATTAATACTGTATGTTGCAATGTTCAATGCCAAAAACACAATTAAATCATTAATCGCAATTATTCATAATGTAATATTTTTAATGCACTTAACATTTCACATCTCAAAGTGCTGCAATCAGGGTAAAATATTTGTATGAAACATGCCAAAGCTAAAAAAGAATTAAAAAACATTAAATATGACACATGTAAAATGTCATGATCATGACAGCCACCTGTTACTGAACTAATACTCTACAGCACTTATTACTTATCACAGTATAAAGCTTTATACAGAAACGTTTTAACACAAAAGGTTTTGTTTTAACCAACACACTGCACTGTTTCTCAAACAGTGGGTTGGGGCCCATATGTGGGTCGCGATACCAATGTTTTATGGGTTGCGAGTGAATACCCCTTTATTTTTGGTTTCCTACATTTAGTTATTTATTATTATATTTTAAATCGATTTTTGGTTTTATCACAGAATTTCTTTTATTTTTCACAAGTTAAAAACGAATTCAAATTTTTTTCCAAAAATAATTCCATTAAAAAATAATAATAATAATAATAATTAGAGGGGGAAAATGCTTTTAAGAATGTGTTGTCAGCTGTAGATCGGCTATTTTCACTAGTTTGTGTTAATTTTGACAGCAAATTCAGATTTAGTCTTAGTCTTAGTCTTTTGAATAACACCATTTAGTTGTAATCCTATTTTAGTCATCTGAAATTGTTTAGTCTTAGTCTTAGTCAACAAAATTAACACTCCCAGGGAGACATCAAATTTCTCTTTTAGGTCTCGAGCTAAAAATGTTGGGAACCACTGACTTAGAACACCTTTAACTTGTCCAAGATGTAGTATTCTTTGACGGACACAAGGGAGCGGTGTTTCTCTGCTCTCCATTATTGTGCTTCTGTGTGTAAAAAGGAATTTAGTGCACTGGTTCTCAAAGTTGGGACCTCCAGGGGCCCAAATGGGTCTGTAACTATTCCATCGTAGGCTTCCCCTGTTAGAGAGGACATTCTGCCCAAAAGTGGTCTGCCTAGGATGGACCTTACAGGCTCCTTTAGTGTCCCATCTAAAATCTTGGAAAGTGATAGTTTGAAGATGGAAAGACCAGTAAAGAAACAAAAGAGTTTTGGCAGAAGGAGAGTGAGAGAGAGAGAGAGAGAGAGAGAGAGAGAGAGAGAGAGAGAGAGAGAGAGAGAGAGAGAGAGAGAGAGACCCTCCTGTTTTTTTTTGTGGCAATGATGGGGGCGTGTGTTTTATTATGAGATAAAGGACATTTTGGCAGTGTGCTGTCGCGGCTCAGTGTTCAGTGTTCAGAGGAGAGGAGGATAGACCCTGCATCATCATCCCCCTTAACCGCCTTTACCAGGTAAACACACACACACACACACACACACACACACACACACACACACACACACACACACACACACACACACACACACACACACACACACACACACACACACAGACTCTCGTATATATATTTTTTAACGATTGTGACTTTGTGAGTGTGACATGTTTTATCTCTACGAGAGTCTCAGCTACTACCCCCCCCCCCCCCAGATTAACCTGAAATGTCAGCTCCAAAGCCCATACTTCTCCAAACATGTACAAATGCGAAATATAAGGTAATTAACCGCGTTCCCGAAATGTTAACTCAGTGTCCGGTGTGTTTGTGCAATGTGTTAGTCAATATTTTCCAATTAAGAAGTGTTTTAATCACGTCTGTGGCCGAACGCCATTCCCCCCCCCTCTTTTGCTTCGTGTTTACATTGAGTGTAATTCTGACTTTAACCGAATGCGCCCCGTCACTACCGCCCATGAACTTCCGACAGAATCGGCCGCAGACGGGATTGAAACACTTCTTTATTGAAAAATGTATTGCACAAACACACCGGACAACTAGTTAACATTTGGGGCACGCGGGTAAGGACCTTATATTTTGCATTTGTACATGTTTAGAGAAGTACGGGTTTTGGATCTGACATTTCAGGGCAATTTTTTTTTTTTTTTTTTTTATACTACGAGAGTCTTGATCTAAGGCTAGTCATGACCCAATTGCCGCCAAGGCAAGCTTTCTCGGAGTCGGATGCCCCGCACAGCCGCACTCACATACATATCAGCAGGTAAACACTTACTTACTTACACACACTCACTCACACACGCACACACACACGCACACACACACACACACACACACACACAGACACACACACACACACACACACACACACACACACACACACACACACACACACACACACACACACACACACACACACACACACATTTTTTACTTTTCATACCAGTAACCGCTGATTGTGTGACGTTCTGTATAGTAGTGTGTATATCTGTCTGTCTCTTATCATCATGATTTGTCTGCACATTTGGAAAAATTGATATTTTCATGCCATTTACTTTTGTAGTTTTACTCAAGTAACGTTTTGGATGCAGGACTTTTACATGTAACAGAGTATTTCTACGTTGTGGTATTGCTATTTTTTATTTAAGTAAATCAAATTAACTAAAGTTAAACACCACTGTTTTCATGTGTGGTGCATCAGCGTCAGTGCGTGCGCACGTGCGCGTGTGTGTGTGTGTGTGTGGGGGTGTGTGTTGATTGATAGATGTACTTTATTTAGTAAGAAATGAGAACAACAGTACATGGAAGTACAAATCACAATACAAGGTCCACTACACTGGAAGGCTCATAAAGCAATAAGCTTGTTTAAAATGAGACATGGGGATCTCATTTGAACAAGTCTCATTTTAAACAAGCTTATTGCTTTATGAGCCTTCCAGTTTAGTGGAACTTGTATTGTGATTTGTACTTCCATGTACTGTTGTTCTCATGTCTTACTAAATAAAGTACATCTATCAATCAACACACACCCACACCCATACACACACGCACCGACGCACACACACATGCAAACAGTGGTCTTTAACTTTATATATAGAGCTTAAGAGGTTAATGTAGCCTATGTTTTGGATTAACAATCTAAATCTATAATTAAAGCTGTCAAATAATTGTAGACGATTAAAAGTACAATATTTCCTTTATTTGTAGTGGAATAGAAGTATACAGTATCCAAAAATGTACCTCAAAATTGTACTTGATACAGTACTTGAGTAAATGTACTTAGTCACTTTACGCCACTGCATGCACTCGACACATACTACATGCACACACACACACACACACACACACACACACACACACACACACACAGACCTTATCAAAGATTACATTCCATCCAGACCCCTACCAAGGAGACCCCTATGGTCGGCCGATCAATAAATCCCCAAGACGTGGGGCCTATATTATATTATTATATTATATTATTATTTTCAAATTATTTTTTATGCATTTCATACATTTGAAAACTTGTGAAATGGGACTGCATTTACACAATTCTGTATAATTTTCCTTAAGGCTTTCCTTGTCTTGTAGAAAGACAGATAGAGAGAGAGAGAGACAGACAGACAGACAGACAGACAGACAGACAGACAGACAGACAGACAGACAGACAGACAGACAGACAGACAGACAGACTATATAGAGAGAGAGAGACATTTTGTATCATAATGTATGTAATGCTTTGGCAATATAAGAATGCTTCTCATGCCAATAAAACATATTTGAATTTGAGAAAGAGAGAGAGAGAGAGAGAGGGAGAGAGAGAGAGAGAGAGAGAGAGAGAGAGAGAGAGAGAGAGAGAGAGAGAGACAGACAGACAGACAGACAGACAGGCCAGGGGTCCCCTGGCAAATCAGGAATGTTCTAATTGGGACAAACATCCAATTGAAACTATTCACACAGAATTTTGTAAATACAAATTAAAAACTCAAAGAAAAACTCCACACACACACACAGACAGACAGACAGACAGACAGACAGACAGATTTGCCAGGGGTCCCCTGGCAAATCATCAGGAATGTTCTAATTGGGACAAACATCCAATTGAAACTATTCACAGCCAGATGCTCAGCAAAAACCTTTCTTTCATACGAACATGTGAACAATGTAAACACTTCACCTTGCCAGCCTTCCTCCAATTCTCTACTCACAAAGACACTTCAATGCACACACACACACACACACACACACACACACACACACACACACACACACACACACACACACACACACACACACACACACACACACACACTCACACTCACACTCACACTCGTGGGGCCTATATTATATTATTAGATTATATTATTATTTTCAAATGATTTTTTATGCATTTCATACATTTGAAAACTTGTGAAATGCATTTACACAATTCTGTATCATTTTCCTTAAGGTTTTCCTTGTCTTGTAGAAAGACAGATAGAGAGAGACAGACAGAGAGACAGAGAGACAGACAGACAGACAGTTTGCTTCGTGTTTACATTGAGTGTAATTCCGACATTTGGTGCACGCGGGTAAGCACCTTATATTTTGCATTTGAACATGTTTAGAGAAGGTTATGTCGCTGCTACATCGGTGCTACGTCGCATTCAACAGGGTGGATTTGGAACAAGTGCTTCGAAGTTAAATAGCAGCCTGTCACGCTCACACCACAGGGAGAGCTGTGAACCACTATATATATTCAAGATTTCCCCCCCTTTTAAAACAAATATAGGGTGTACCAAAAAATCCTGAAGGGGGCGTCAACATGTGTGATTTGGTCGCGGCGGCCATTGTTGGGGCCGGAGGGTTGGGGTCCGAGGGTACATACTACATAAACAGCTTGTAAACAGTGACCCGACCGTGTTTTTTTTTTAAACTCACAGTCACAATGGTGAGGACTTGCTCAGTTCAAAAGTGCCATAGCAGGTCGGTTCGAGGTAATGTGGTAGATAAAGCAGTACAATTTGTCAGCTTTCCAGCATGGAGGCAACATCACGGAGCTCAAATTGATGTAGTATGGCTTGGATCTCAGCTGTACGACGCACAGAATTAACATTCAACAACCTGCCCAAGTACAGCCGTGTTTGTTCACTTCACTTTCTCAAAGGTATTTTTTTGTAACAAAAATATGAAACTGCCTCTGCTAACTGAAAGTACCTAGGTAATGTAACTAGGGAGGTCCAGAGTGTTAGTGACTTTCTTTTCCTCTCTAACGCACTGACAGGCGCGCTGCTCTGCTCATAGACCGAACATTCCACTACCGTGCGAGGTCTCCAACTTTAATAAAAATAAACAAAGCTATTTCGCTACTCACCGAAACTTTCAACAACACAAAACTGCCTTTGTTTCGGTGAATAGTGAAATAGTTTTGTTTATTTTTTATTAAAGTTGGAGAGCTCACACGGTAGTAGCAGCACGCCTGTCAGAGCGTTAGAGAGAGAAAAAAGTCACTACACTCTGGACCGCCTTAGGCTATCCTAGTCTAGTTACATTACCTAGTTACTTTTAGTTAGCAGAGAGACAAAATAACAGTTTCATGTTTTTGGTAAAAAAAAACCTGTGAAAATGACGTGAACAAACACGGCTGTACTTGGGCAGGTTGTTGAACGTTAATTATTTGTGTCGTACAGCTGAGATCCAAGCCATACTAGTCTCTTCTCTTGAATACATTGTTAGCCTCACACTGTATTCATTCTTCAAGAGGAGAGCTGCATGTGAACAGCTTTCTCATAGACCAGCCACACATGTACAGTGTGCACTGATCACTATGTAGTCGGCAAAGAAGTTAATGTTTACAAACACAAACCACCGTCACTCTCTAGTCTTAAACCCGTCTCTATGTACAGTCTGACCCCTCAAGGGCTGTAGCGTCGAAAAGGGGGCGTGGCGAACTTTTGGTGATGCGACGTTGGTACACCTTATATCAGATCAGCTTGTAGATTGGCTATTTTCAAATAGCCGTAGCCTAGTCACTTCTTTTGGGCTTGTTTTCATAGACCTGGTTACTTATTTGTATCTTAAAATATGGCAACACTGGCGTTGAATTGCTTTTGCTCTACTCTCAGCTGGGATATCAAGTCAACCCGGAGGAGGGTGACAAAGATTAAGACGAGACCAGATGAAGTTGAGACCGCGTCTACCGTTGTCCTAGTAACAGCAGATGTTGTCCACGGTGAAAGAACACGTAGCTGTCCTCGTCAATGCCTGTTGTTTTTTGTTTTCATATCACAATGTCAAAACATACCGATCTGATTCTTGTTTGGATGAAGAAACGTCAGACAGACGAACACTCACGTTGCGTTGGGCGCTGGCTCTCCGTTGGTTTTGTTGTTGTTGAGAAACAGGAAGACTCTTTCCTGTGTCAGTCTCTCTAACAATAGAAACGTTTTATAAATGCTACTTTTCGCCATTGGAGTCATTGTGTGTAAGGTACAATATCTATTCAGCCCATTTAAAGCGTGGAAATAAACGCATCAATGAATACATAAATAAATAAATAATTGTTTATCCCCTCGGGGATTCGAACAACTCCCAATGTCAGCATAAATTCACCAGACAGGTGCTTACACCAGTGAGCCATTCTTCTCACAACAATTGTGTACCGTTAACAACTCATAGAGTATACAACCAGCCATTAAAAAACAAAACAGACATGGTCGCCAGATCAACTTGAGACCTCAAGTCACCACACTGATTTTATTTTACTGGTCTCTAACACACGGCTGTTTAGTACAGATTTGTTTCTAAAATATCTCACCATGATCATCTATTATTCATTATGTTATAGGCTACTTAGAAATAGTAAATATGACGCATGATAGGTTAGATAAACTGTTCGTTTATGATCAATGGTAGGCCTAATGATCAATGGTTATTTATATTGACCAGATCTGTAGAGGGCGCAGGTGAGTAATTTAATACTCACCTGCAATACATATTTTATTTTCTGCACAAAAAGTGTATTATACAGAGAAGGTGGTGTGCTGAGATGTAACCCACCGTGGAGAATAGTTTTTCAGCAACACAAAACAGCCTTTGTTTCGATGAGTAGCAAAATCGTTTTCTTTAGTTTTACTACAGTTGGAGACCTCGCACGGTAGTGGAATTTTCAGTCAAGGAGCACCGCTCCTAACGGAGACCAGAGCTCTAAATGGACATGCCTTGAAATGCCATTTTCTGTGCAGCGACTGCAACTGTATTTTAAAACATACTATTTCCAGGTGATTAGATTATATAAACATTAGCTTCAATAATTTGTAGGATATTTAAAATGTACTGGTCAATAGCCTTCCTCCAATCCTCTTCTCACAAAGACACTTCAATGCGCACACACACACACACACACACACACACACACACACACACACACACACACACACACACACACACACACACACACACACACACACACACACACACACACACACACACACACACACACATACAGACACCTTTGGCCATATTTTCTCTATAATTGTTCATGTTATAAACAGTTTATCTAACCTATATCATGCGTCATATTTACTATTTCTAAGTAGCCTATAACATAATGAATAATAGATGATCATGGTGAGATATTTTAGAAACAAATCTGTAGTAAACAGCCAGGAGACCAGTAAAATAAAATCAGTGTGGTGACTGAGGTCTCAAATTAATCTAGTGACCATGTCTGTTTTGTTTTTTAATGGCTGGTTGTATACTCTATGAGTTGTTTATGGTACCTATTTATTGTGAAAAGAATGGCGCACCGGAGTAAGTGCCTGTCTGGTGTATTTATGCTGACATTGGGAAGAGTTCGAATCCCAGGAGCGAATGAACATTTATTTATATATTTATTAATTCATTGATGCGTTTATTTGCACGCTTTGAATGGGCTGAATAGTGATTGTACCTTACACATGTTGACTCCGACTCCAATGGCAAAGTTGCATTTATTAAATGTGTAAATCTATTGTTAGAGAGACTGACACAGGAAGTGGTTGTTTTCCTTTTCCTCAACAACAACAACAAAACCAACGGCGAGCCGCCTATAACGCAACGTGAGTGTTCGTCTGTCTGGCGTTTCTTCATCCAAACAAGAATCAGATCGGTATGTTTTGACATTGTGATATGAAAGAAGAAAAAAAAACGGCATTGACGAGGACAGCTACGTGTTTTTTCACCGGGGACAACATCTGCTGTTACTAGGACAACAGTCGACGCAGGTCTCGTTACAAATTGAAACACCGGCCAGCAGGCGATCGTGTCTCTTAATTTCATCTGTTTATAACAGGTTTGTAAAGTAAAACATCACATTTCTGCGCTAGAAATGGTTAGGATATTTTCTAAACTTCATCATTTCATTGATGATTGATTGTCTTTAAGGTTATGTCGAGCTGAAAACTGTAACGTAAAGTACGTCACGTACGACACAGCTACTTCTAGTCAACCAGAGTGCAATTTACATCAGAAGCAGCGTTGCCGTGTCCGCTTATTATAAGCGAGTTGCTTGTAAAAAATATTGGTGGTTGCGTTTCTTTTTAGTTTATTTCCAAAGTGTAGTTGCTTATTTGGCTTTAGCCTATTTCTTAATGTTGCTTTTTTTCTTTGAAAATAGCTGCGACACGTTGTGAGCTTGTAGATCGGCTATTTTATTTGTATATAGGTTTAAAGTGCTCATGCAGCCTATAGTCGCTTTTGTTGGGCTTGTTTTCATAGACCTGGTTGCTTATTTCTCGTGCATAACCTGGCAATACTGTTCAGAGATACGTGTGCGTCAGCGTCACACACACACACACACACACACACACACACACACACACACACACACACACACACACACACACACACACACACACACACACACACACACACAGCGGACACGCCTCTTACCGGTCTGAGAGCTGTGCAACTCGTCTAAACAGTCCGACGAGAGGCAAACAGCAGTACACAACAATGGCGGCCTGAAGTTTCCTCGCCCCTCCCGTTTGTATGCGAGAGCTGGCGAAAACTTCTGGGAACTAGAGGTTACGTATGTAACCCCAGTTTCCTTATCTTTGAAGTAATATACTTACTTATGGGATAACATCGCCCCCTGGCGATGCACAGAGCACAACACATGGACTCCCGCTACAATTCTATTGGATAGGGTCATGTTACGCGAAACCGGTAGTCCGGAAGGGGTATAAAACCCCTCCTGTAACTGGGATACGCCCTCTAATAACTTCCCTCTGCACGCCAAAATGCGCAGAGAAGGGGTATTAGGTTAGTATATTACTTCGAAGATAAGGAAACTGGGGTTACATACGTAACCTCTAGTTATCCTGTCTCTTCTTCGTAATATACTTACTTATGGGACACACAAACTCCCCTGGAGCTAAGTCCCTTGACCCTACCCATCCGCACGCCCTCGGCCCCAGGTCCCGCCCCCCAGGCGAGACCCCAGCCTTATGGGCGCCCCAGCCCACCGGGCCAGGATGCGGAGAAGGTACCAGAAGGAAAGGCCCTGATCGACCTCACGGTCTGCCTCATTCAACTAATGGACAGACACGAGTCTACCCCATAGTGACATGAGAACCAGGGCCTCCTCCCCCCCGGACCCCAGCCTAGCTGGTCCAGGGGAGGCCTAAGAGGAAGAACAAGCAGGATGAGAGGCATGCCCCTAGGCCTGCTCAGTACTCTCCTGACTTGAACCAGCCTTCACACCCAAGACCGTGTGCGCCATCACAGATGCCGCCACGTCCAGGCTGTAGAAGGCCGCAAAGGTCGAAGGAGACGACCAGTTCGCCGCAGAGCATACCTCCTGCATCGACACCCCCTTGTAAAGGGCCAAAGATGCAGCTACACCCCGAGTAGAGTGAGCCCTTAGTCCCACCGGGACTACAGAACCACTACTCACATAGGCCAACCTGATCGCTTCAACGATCCATTTGGACAAGGTCGGTCTAGCCACCGCCTTCCTCTGACCAGACCGGCCGGCCGCCGTCTTCTGACAGTAAAGCTTCAGCGCTCTTACTGGACAGAGACAGTGCAACCGCCTATCCTCCACCGACGCGAACGGTGGTGGATGGAAAGCCCCCAGCTCAACCGGGGCCCTGGCCACCATGCCAGTCTTAGACACAAACGCCAAGTTAGGTTTAAGCAAAACCCTCTTGCCGTCGTCTGA
This sequence comes from Gymnoscopelus braueri, assembly GCF_963280865.1. Taxonomy (NCBI): domain Eukaryota; kingdom Metazoa; phylum Chordata; class Actinopteri; order Myctophiformes; family Myctophidae; genus Gymnoscopelus; species Gymnoscopelus braueri. The sequence continues at coordinate 48,155,066 of NC_137612.1, read as the reverse complement.
GAACCACATGCATTCCGGGCTCACCGAGAGCGCCTGCATGTCACTGACCCGCTTGGCAGTACACAGGGCCACCAAGAGGACCGTCTTGAGACTCACAATCCTCAGATCTGCAGACTCAAAGGGCTCAAAAGGAGGACGGCAGAGTGCATCCAGCACCACCGCAAGGTCCCACTTCGGGAACAAAGGCCTGTTAACAGGCCTGGCCCGCCTAGCACCGTTCATGAAACGGCGCACCAGCGGATGATGACTCACCGTCTTGCCATCGAACCCCTCGTGACAAGCGGAAATGGCCGCCAGGTACACCTTGATGGTGGAAAAAGCCAAATCCTGATTCAACCTGTCCTGCAGGAAAACCAGGATGCCGCCCACAGGCGCCTGGAAAGCCACCACCGATGGCGACTGTTCCGAGCACCAGGACACAAACATGTCCACCTGACGTCATACGCCAGTCTCGTGGAGACGGCCCTAGCCCCCTGTATGGTAGCCACCACATCAGGGGGGAACCCCTGCGAACTCAGGCTCGTCCTTTCACAGGCCAGACCCACAGGTCCAGTTCCTGGGGGTTCTCGTGGAACACCTCGTTCCCCCCTTGCCTCAGGTCTCTGAGCAGAGGAGGGGCCACGGCTCGCCGTAAAGGAGGGGAGTAATCTCTGACCTCCATACGCCCCATGCCGGGGCCACCAGTAAGACTGTCAGGCCCTGGAGCCTGACCCTCTCCAGCGTTGGAGGGATCAGCTCCAGAGGCGGGAAAGCATACAGTAGTACGTTCGGCCACCTGTGAGCCAAGGTGTCTACTCCCAAGGAGAGGTCCCTGTTCCCCATCGAGAAGAACCGAGAACATTTCGCGTTCTCTCTGGATGCAAACAAGTCGACCTGAGCCCGGCCGAACCTGGCCCAAATCAGGTCTGCAACCAGCGGGTTGAGTGACCACTCCCCGTATCGAAGCCCACCCCTGGACAGCAGGTCCGCCCGCTGTTCAGGAGGCCCGGTACATGAGAGGCGTGTATCGACGCTAGGCGCGAGTCGCACCAAAGCGTCAGATCGCGAGCCAGCTTGTCCAACACAAGGGAACCCAAGCCTCCTTGTTTGTTGACATAACACATCGTTGTGGTGTTGTCCGTTCTGACCAGGACATGACACCCCAGGATGCGGCTCTCGAAATGCTTGAGAGCGAGGAAGACAGCTAGCAACTCCAGGTAATTGATGTGGGCCTCCTTCAGATCGGAGTCCCACTCCAGGTAATTGATGTGGGCCTCCTTCAGATCGGAGTCCCACGTCCCCCTGGCCGAGTAGCCCTCGTGGACAGCCCCCCAACCTGAGAGGCTGGCGTCCGTGGTAATGACCTTCCGTGACACCACAGCGCTTATTCTGACCCCCTCGGACAGAAAAGTCGCTTGTGACCACGGTCTGAGTGCCTCCACGCACCGTGGTGACACTACCACCTTCCGAGAACCCAGGGTGTGTAAGGTCTCATGTGGAGTCTGCCCAACCGGACCAGGTGTATGGCCGAAGCCATGAGACCCGCTGCTTGCATGCAAGTTCTGTACGTGACTCGGCGCCCCAGGCGAAGAGACCTCACGCATGCCAGAAAACCAGCTATTCTGTCCTGAGACAGACGTGCCATCAGCGTGGTCGAGTCCAGCGAGATCCCTATGAAGGTGGCCTGTTGGGATGGGGTCAGAACGCTCTTCTGAGCGTTGATCGTGAACCCAGGGATGTCAGGTGCGCAATGGCCATCTCCGTGTGCCGCGCCACCTCCTCCCTCGAACCTGCGGCCAGCAGCCAGTCGTCGATGTAAGTCGACAGACAGAGACCCTGCTGCCTCAGTGGAGCTATGGCCGCATCGGTGCATTTCACGAAAACCCGGGGGCTCAGTGATATGCCAAACGGGAGCACTGTGTACTCCTACACTTTCCCTTCGTAGCCAAAGCGCACAAACCTTCGGTGCGGAGGCCTGTGAGGAGGGACAGGAATTCCCCTGCCATAGAGTTGCACTGGCCTCCATCAGCTCTTTCTTTGAGGTAAATACACACATATGTACTTGTTTTTATTGAATTCCTAAAATGTGCTATGGTTATATTGAAATAATAATCATCTCAAGGCCCGCCTAGACTTATCTCACGGCACACCAGTGTGCATCGTCACACCGTTTGGGAACCACTAGTAAATCCTATCAATTAATTGTTGAACCAGTGTCTTCTTCTTTCGGCTAATTCCCATCAGGGGTCGCCACAGTGGATCATCTGTTTCCATCTGGTTCTGTTCTGTGCGTTTTCCTCGGTCACTCCAGCCACCTGCATGTCCTCTCTCACCACCTCCATAAACCTCCTCTTTGGCCTTCCTCTTCTCCTCTTGCCTGGCCATTCTATCTTCAGCATCCTTCCCCCAATGTACCCCCCTTCCCTCCTTGATTCTGCCACATCCAGCTGCACCTTCTGTCATTTCGTCAGTGCCACCGCTTCCAAGCCGTACAGCAGTCTCATTACCGTCTTATACATCTTCCCTCTCACTGTTTCCTCCATGCATCTGTTCCACCCTGCCTGCACTCTCTTCTTCTTCACCTCCTCTCCACCTACTTCACCTGTTGTCCACACTCCCCATTACTTTGGATATTTGACCACAACTATTAAAACTTCTTCAAACTCCTTCTTCTACTCCTTGCACCCTCACTGTTCCACTGTCCTGCATCCATTACACTGTTGAAACAATGAAAAAAAACATGAACACCGCAAGCTAACCATTCAGTCTTTTCAAACCACACAGAAGATGTTTACAACTGGCATGTTGGAGTCCACACAAAAAAGGGTTATCATGTATGAAGTGGAACCTGAGGTGGTCGACATGTTGGTGAGCTTTGCCTACACTTCAGAGGTGTCCATCTCCACAGCAAATGTGCAGGTAATGTTTTTATCATCATAAACTTTATTCATGGTCTCCATTTCTGTCCCATGTCTGTGCTTAGAAACATTTTGTTTATTTGGTCTTCTAGGCCTTGCTAGCAGGAGCAGCCTCGATGGATGTCACAGATGTTCGAGAAGCCTGCTGTGACTTCTTGCAGCATCATACAAACATTAACAACTGTGTAGAGATCCACCTCTTGGCTGATAAATACTCCTCTAAAAAGCTGAAGGATTCCAGCATGGATATCCTTCTGGTAAACTTCAGTGTCATCTACAAGCAGGTCAGTGAAGTGTACTTTGATCAATGTGTTGGTCTGTTGTTGGCTTATTCTCCTATAGATTAGTTTATTTACGATTACTCAACCTGCAGCCACCACAACTGACCCAGACCTGTGTGGATGGATTCAATCAGTTTAGGACGTATGGGAACTGTGATGACCACACCGCCCACTTCACACTGGGTGTGATTTTTTATATCAATAAGAGGAGTTCCTCTCTGTCTCTGTGGACAAACTGACAGAGATCCTCTCCAGTGACCTTCTCAATGTGCCAGAGGAGGACATGGTGTTTGATGCTGCCATCTTGTGGTTAAACAAATGTCCTGACCACAGGCTGACCTTTGACACGGTCAGTCACTTCTTAGTGTAGTTCATCCAGTATCCAGTTGAACTAGTAAATACTGAGTGTTGTTCAGTGTTGCTCAGTAAATACTGAGTGTTGTTGAACTAGTAAATAGTGAGTGTTGTTCACCCAGTATCCAGTTGAACTAGTAAATAATGAGTGTTGTGTTTGTTGTTGAAGGTGCTGGAGCACATCCGTTTGCCTCTCATCAGCCCCTCGTACCTCCACACTGTGATTGAGTCTCTGGATGTGGTGAAAGAATCCCAGGGCTGTCCCAGGGCTGTCCCAGGCCAAGACCTACCAGAGGCTCATTTCTGAGGCTGAGGACCAGCCTCTCCTGTCCTACCGTAACACACGACGCCCCTGTGGGACCACAGGTGCCTACTGTAGTAACACATCACACCCACACTGACACCACACTAAACCTCACTAAAATATCCCCAATAGTGAAATCGGGTCAAATATTGTACAGTGTGTAGAGCATGGGTTCCCAAACTTTTCAGCCCGCGACCCCAAAATAATGCGGAAATTGACTCGCGACCCCACCTAAATCTGGAGGTCATTTACACACATAAACTTGCACGTTCGGTGCGCATTTGTAATGTAATATAATGGTAAAATGTTCCATTTGTAATCATTTTTAGATTGTATTTCATCCATTCTGTTGAATTTTTTTTTTTATGACCCAAAATAATTTCGCGACCCCACTGTCAGTCTCCCGCGACCCCAAGTGGGGTCGCGACCCCAACTTTGGGAACCCCTGGTGTAGAGGTCTTAAGCATGTGTCGTTGTTTACATTGTCAGACAGTGGCGTTCCCAGGAATTACATTTAGGACATTACATTTTTCTTGCCTGCCCTAAGTAGGGTACTCGGGGAAAAATCTGGAATGTTCTAATTGGGACAAACATCCAATTGAAACTATTCACACAGAATGTTGTAAATACATATTAAAAACTCAAAGAAAAACTCAACAAACAATGCATGCAGAGCGGAACTTGACCAATTCCCTCTTCTAATTAATATTCAGAAAAGAGCATTCAAATTTCACAAGCACCTTCAAAATAGTGACCCCACCTCCTACCATCACCAAGCCTTAAAATGCCAAGAGGAGAACATGAGCAAGAGTCCCCTCAGTCAGCTGGTCCTGAGACTGACCTTCACCAACCCTCCCCTAACTCAAACAACATCGACTAACCAAATTATCAAAATGCAACAAGAAAATGATATCACCTATTGGAGAAACACAACAAAAACCCAAAGTAAATTAGAATGCTATTTGGCCTTAAACTGAGAATACACTTTGGCAGACTACCTGACCACTGTTACTGATCCAAAACTGAGGAAGACTTTGACCATGTACAGACTCAGTGACCACCACCTGGCAGTAGAAACAGGCAGACACAACCAGAAGTGGCTGCCTAGAGAAGACAGACTGTGTTCACTCTGCTCTCAAGGGGAGGTGGAGACAGAGTTACACTTCCTGTTACAATGTGACAAATATAAAGACATTAGAGCATCATTCTTCCCTAAAATTAAAGACAAATATAAAGACTTTGAATCCACCATTAATAAGTCATCAATTCAATATGTTCTAGGAGAACAGTCTAAATGCACCTTTTTGGCTGCACAATATGTGAGGAGTTGTCATCAACTGAGGGACAGCCAGTGGACAGAAGAGCCAAGCAAATCTGGCTAAAGAAAGTCACTAACTGCTGCATATCACTGTTATTCACTTGTTTTCATTATTACTATATTGCTTGTTATTCATTATTGTTAAGATGTATGTTATCCACTTGTTGTCTCTGTATATGTAATGTTATGACTTGTTTTATGTTATATGTACGCTTTGGCAATGTAAAACACGTTTATTTAATATATTAGTGGTGACCTGTGCTCCAAGGAGCACTTTTTCTAGTTTTGTTATGTAAACACAGGGCAAAGTACACTATACAAAAACAAGACATGACTAGTCATGTATACCATCTTGCCTTGTGTGTCATACCCCCCCCCCCCATCTATTTTGTGCCAGGGACCATATGGCACATTTCATCACATCAACAAATGTGACAACAAATTATTTGTAATGCACTTTATATTTGAACCAAATCTCAAAGTGCTACAACAAAAATAATAATACAATAAAACTGTGAAATGAATACAATTCAGATCAAAGGTCAGCTATACACAGTTAAGGAGAAAAAAACACACATGGCATCACTGAGTCCATCTAGGCAAATGCCTTGTTAAAAAGAAGGTTTTTAGTCCCCTTTTACAGTTTACAGTTTACAGTTTAGGCATTTAGCAGACGCTCTTAATCCAGGGCAATTTACAGTAAGCAAGGACACAAGATAATACATCACAATACATCAATAATACATCACATGCATAGAAATAGTCATCTAATAATGATAAAGTAATCCATAAGTAAACCAATAATTTAATAATATCTAATACATACATAAACCAAGAACCTTTTAAAAGCGTCAACAGACTGTGGTGCTCTCAGATGGTCAGGGAGGACTGTGGTGCTCTCAGATGGTCAGGGAGGGCTGTGGTGCTCTCAGATGGTCAGGGAGCTCTCAGATGGTCAGGGAGGACTGTGGTGCTCTCAGATGGTCAGGGAGGGCATTCGACAGCCGGGGAGCAGCTGAGCAGAAGCCCTGTCCCCCATGGTGCGGAGCTTCGTCTTGTGGGGTTTCACTAAACTCACTAAACTTAGTGAATACTAAGTCAGTGAATACTAAGTCAGGCGCCCCACCAGAAAATGTCCTTATTTTTCAGTCTAATGTTGGCAGGTTTTCCCTAACTGCATCCATGTGATGCTGTCACACTGTCTGTCATCTCTCTCCTTGAATATTCTGTTCATTAAAGGTAAATGGAGGGAGATCATGGCTGAAAGGAATCTGGTCGATGCTGCTTCACCCTCCTGCCTTCTGGAGGAAACTAGGAAGCTAGACAAGCATCCTAACAAGCTGTTAAAGGGACTAAACGGTCTACGACTCAACAACGTTTTATGTGATGTGATTCTGTGCTGTGAGGGACAGGAATTCCCCTGCCATAGAGTTGTACTGGCCTCCATCAGCTCTTACTTTGAGGTAAATACACACATATGTACTTGTTTTTATTGAATTCCTAAAATGTGCTATGGTTATATTGAAATAATAATCATCTCAAGGCACGCCTAGACTTATCTCACGGCACACCAGTGTGCATCGTCACACCGTTTGGGAACCACTAGTAAATCCTATCAATTCATTGTTGAACCAGTGTCTTCTTCTTTCGGCTAATTCCCATCAGGGGTCGCCACAGTGGATCATCTGTTTCCATCTGGTTCTGTTCTGTGCGTCTTCCTCGGTCACTCCAGCCACCTGCATGTCCTCTCTCACCACCTCCATAAACCTCCTCTTTGGCCTTCCTCTTCTCCTCTTGCCTGGCCATTCTATCTTCAGCATCCTTCCCCCAATGTACCCCCCTTCCCTCCTTGATTCTGCCACATCCAGCTGCACCTTCTGTCATTTCGTCAGTGCCACCGCTTCCAAGCCGTACAGCAGTCTCATTACCGTCTTATACATCTTCCCTCTCACTGTTTCCTCCATGCATCTGTTCCACCCTGCCTGCACTCTCTTCTTCTTCACCTCCTCTCCACCTACTTCACCTGTTGTCCACACTCCCCATTACTTTGGATATTTGACCACAACTATTAAAACTCCTTCAAACTCCTTCTTCTACTCCTTGCACCCTCACTGTTCCACTGTCCTGCATCCATTACACTGTTGAAACAATGAAAAAAAACATGAACACCGCAAGCTAACCATTCAGTCTTTTCAAACCACACAGAAGATGTTTACAACTGGCATGTTGGAGTCCACACAAAAAAGGGTTATCATGTATGAAGTGGAACCTGAGGTGGTCGACATGTTGGTGAGCTTTGCCTACACTTCAGAGGTGTCCATCTCCACAGCAAATGTGCAGGCAATGTTTTTATCATCATAAACTTTATTCATGGTCTCCATTTCTGTCCCATGTCTGTGCTTAGAAACATTTTGTTTATTTGGTCTTCTAGGCCTTGCTAGCAGGAGCAGACTTGATGGATGTCACAGATGTTCGAGAAGCCTGCTGTGACTTCTTGCAGCATCATACAAACATTAACAACTGTGTAGAGATCCACCTCTTGGCTGATAAATACTCCTCTAAAAAGCTGAAGGATTACAGCATGGATATCCTTCTGGTAAACTTCAGTGTCATCTACAAGCAGGTCAGTGAAGTGTACTTTGATCAATGTGTTGGTCTGTTGTTGGCTTATTCTCCTATAGATTAGTTTATTTACGATTACTCAACCTGCAGCCACAACTGACCCAGACCTGTGTGGATTCAATCAGTTTAGGACGTATGGGAACAGGGTCGTAATGTTTCAGATCATTTAATGTATTTTTTATATCAATAGGAGGAGTTCCTCTCTGTCTCTGTGGACAAACTGACAGAGATCCTCTCCAGTGACCTTCTCAATGTGCCAGAGGAGGACATGGTGTTTGATGCTGCCATCTTGTGGTTAAACAAATGTCCTGACCACAGGCTGACCTTTGACAAGGTCAGTCACTTCTTAGTGTAGTTCATCCAGTATCCAGTTGAACTAGTAAATACTGAGTGTTGTTCAGTGTTGCTCAGTAAATACTGAGTGTTGCTGAACTAGTAAATAATGAGTGTTGTTCACCCAGTATCCAGTTGAACTAGTAAATAATGAGTGTTGTGTTTGTTGTTGAAGGTGCTGGAGCACATCCGTTTGCCTCTCATCAGCCCCTCGTACCTCCACACTGTGATTGAGTCTCTGGATGTGGTGAAAGAATCCCAGGGCTGTCAGAGGTTCATCTCTGAGGCCAAGACCTACCAGAGGCTCATTTCTGAGGCTGAGGACCAGCCTCTCCTGTCCTACCGTAACACACGACGCCCCCGTGGGACCACAGGTACCTACTGTAGTAACACATCACACCCACACTGACACCACACTAAACCTCACTAAAATACTTCTTGTGCTGACACAACTTCCTTCAATGAGCAAACATACCTGGCAATTTGATTTTACAATTCAAGCATCGATGTAGATTGCCACATGAACCCTAGCATCCCTATTCTGGGGTGAACTTTCAATGAAAATAGCAGATGTATAGGCTTGTAGATCTGCTATTTGTGGCGAAGATATTTAGTGTAGAGTGAAAACAGAGGGGGGGTGGGTACTAGTATACGGCCCTGAGGGACTCCTGTCAAATTAGATTTAAGTGGTTAAATGACTGTGTTTACCCTTTGAAATCTTAAATCTACTCTGGCTTGCCTCCTTCTCCCCCGCTTGTTGAAGTGATTTTGATGATGTTCGAGAGGCTGCAGCCAAAGAGCTTTGATCCCCGGACAAAACAATGGAAGAGTCTGTCATGGCGATTCTCCGTTGCAGAAAAAGCCAGCGTAATTGCATCAGGTGAGGGATGCCATCATCAGAGTCAAGTGGAGTAGAGGTCAATCAATATATGTCCTGTAAAGTTTTTCTTGCTTTTGAATTGAGCTGTAACAATGTTGCACTGGAAAGAAAGTTGCAATTCTTGAATTTCAAACGTCCACTACTTAATGTTGTAGCTTTATCTAAAGCACTCAAGGAACTGTAAAAAAAAAAGCGGTGTGTAGTCAAAGCCCAGCGCATGATCAAGGACAAGCACCACCCAAGTCACAAACTGTTCAAACCCCTACAACGACCGCGGCCGGGCAAGGAGGCCTACCACAGTATCGAGGGCAACACCACCAGGTTCATGAACAGCTTCCACCTGGCTGCCGTCAGACTGCTGAACAAGGAATGGTCACTGCCTGTCATCAAGCTTGTCTTAGACTTTTGCTCTTCCTCTTGGACCTACCTGTGGATTATAGCAGTGTCAGTCTAATTTACTGGATTATTCAGTCGACACGCGCAGACACTTTGCACCTTAATCCCATTTACAATGTTGACGTTTATTTTTTTGTTTTTCTCTTACCTTAACTAACGTCCATAGCATATCACGTACAGTATATCTGCTGCTCTGCTCACGCACCTTTATGGCTTCCTCAGGTACTATGTGCAAATATGTAGATAATGTGTTTGTTTCTTTCCCACTTGCCCCCCCTTCTTCCCTTTTATTTTTTGTATGGAAATAACAAAACGATGGAGCTTGCACAAAAAAAGTCACCCACAGTGTAAACCTGTGATGTGACAATAAAGTTCTGATTCTGAGCGTTTTACAATGTGCCTTACACCGACAGCAGAGGAAATCATGCAAGGCACCAACCTGCTCATTGGCAGCAGTTGAGGGTTCAGTTTTTTGCTCAAGGACACTTCGGCACACAGCCAGGAGGAGCTGGGGATCAAACCGGGAACCTTCCGATTCCAAGACAGACGTTCTACCTCTTGTTCCACTGTGGTTCTAGGAACAGAAAGCAGACCTTTCCCTGAGAGGTCTGGATGGTTCATGATATCGTACAAGATCATGCATTTTTCCCAAAACCATTTAAAGCTTTATAGACCAACAGTAGTATTTTGAGATCAATTATTTGATTCACAGGGAGCCAGTGTAAGGATTTAAGAACTGGAGTGATATGCTCCATGCTGCGAACGTTCAGGGCATACTTGCCAGCACTGGCCTATATATGGATATCAAGCAGCTAGGTGGTGCACGCACATCCAAGAATTGCAATGGGTGCTGGATCCAACTGAATAAACATGAACAAAAGAAAAGAGTCCGCACACCGTCTTAATAATAATATTAAGACGGTATAATAATAATGAAAAAAAAAGAATAATAAAATTTAATTAATAAAGCGGTCTGTAGACCGCTTTATTTATTAAATTACCGGGAGCATTAAGACGGTGTGCGGACTCTTTTCTTCTATATATGGATATCCCCATAGATGGAGACGATCGACCTACGAAGTCGACATAGAGACCCAAGACGTGCCATAGATACAGGGTCTGACATCAGCGAACCCTTCCCAGAGACTCCATATATGGAGATAGCCGTCACGTCCAGGACTGACCTCATGGTCCCATACTTGGGCATAACCAATCTGGGAACCCATCGCCAACTGAAAATGAAAAACATCGCTATGTCTGTTGGCTCTGGGCGGACGAAAGCGTAACACCAGAGCGCAAGGAAACCGGTGTTTGTGTATGCCTTCAGCGCATCACTTCCGGTTGGTGCGACTATGTTTTCATTCCCACTAACAATATTTCTACACGGAACACTAACACCACTTCTCCCAGAGAACATGGATCGTTTTGGTTATAAGCCCACTTGTTTCTATGATGAAAGAGTAAGTTAAAATGTGAATATCTTTCCGTGGTTTTGTCTGCTCCGCGGACGCTATTGTTAAATTAGTTTCGGTTTGTTTCGAGGGGGGAAGGATCGACGGACACGTGAATCCCGCCCACTACATTTGATTGGGTAAAGCGCGGCCTGCTTCCTGATCTGAAGGCACGCCCATGCGCACACGTTATGACGAACCTCCCCGACAGATTCCAACGCAGTGCAGAATCTGTTCTTGAGAGATTAGGGCATAACTGACGTGGGCAGCTCCATGTATGGAGATGTCTGACACTATCTGACATCACCGTGGTGACATCAGGGGCACAGCCAGCAGTATAAAGGACGCTGGATGCCCAGGGGCCTGTTCCTCAAAAGGTGAATTAGAGCTAAAGCCTGGCTTTACCACCTATCCTGGCTTAATTTAGCCAGGATTAGAGCTGAATCGGTTCCACAAAAGCTGAATTATCTTGAAGATTAGTTTAGCCAGTTCACCCTGGCTAAGTTTAGCCTTATCCGATTCCACAAAAGAGAATTGAAGCAAGCCTACCTTAGTTACCATGGCAATTTAGCTGTGAAGTTAGCCTGGTCAGGAGCAGGCTAACAGCCAAGCTTACTTAATCCAGTGCCTTGTTCTTCAAGTTTTTCCAGTTAATTCAAAACATGTGTTTGTATATGGACTCATTTTAATGACCCTGCATTCAAATAAAATGAAATCAATACAATAAGATATAATCAATGTAATTATATTACTGAAATAGTGTGTGACCATGAATCATAATTGTTTCACAATGACTCATGTGATATGTCATTGTCACTCTGTTAACACTATAGTTCATATTGTTGTTAGATGTTTGATAATATTACCAATTTTTTAAAAATATTATAAAAAATGTCTAACAGATACATATACATATATATATATATATATATATATATATATATATATATATATATATATATATATATATATATATATAAATATATTTAAATATATATATAAATTATTAGTTACTGGTTTAAAGGAGCCTCTTTGTAAGTCAATAAGGAGCATATTTTAAATTATCAATTTCTAGTCAATGGAGAAATTATTTTTTATTTCTTGTCCACCTTTGGAGTTACATCATGATGGCAAGGTAACTACATAACCCAAACCTCTAGACCACTGTCTTGCAAATGTGGGGTTATTGTGTGTCTCGTCCCGTCCCCCGCTCATCCCGTCGCGGTCAACCGCCCCGCCCCGTCCCCCCCCCCCCCGTCCCGTCCCGTCCCGTCCCGTACGTGCGTCCCGTTGCGGCCCCCGTCGCAGTACACCACCCGTCCCGTCCGCCCCGTCCCGTCAGGGCATACTTGCCAGCACTGGCCTATATATGGATATCAAGCAGCTAGGTGGTGCACGCACATCCAAGAATTGCAATGGGTGCTGGATCCAACTGAATAAACATGAACAAAAGAAAAGAGTCCGCACACCGTCTTAATAATAATATTAAGACGGTATAATAATAATGAAAAAAAAAGAATAATAAAATTTAATTAATAAAGCGGTCTGTAGACCGCTTTATTCATTAAATTACCGGGAGCATTAAGACGGTGTGCGGACTCTTTTCTTCTATATATGGATATCCCCATAGATGGAGACGATCGACCTACGAAGTCGACATAGAGACCCAAGACGTGCCATAGATACAGGGTCTGACATCAGCGAACCCTTCCCAGAGACTCCATATATGGAGATAGCCGTCACGTCCAGGACTGACCTCATGGTCCCATACTTGGGCATAACCAATCTGGGAACCCATCGCCAACTGAAAATGAAAAACAGCGCTATGTCTGTTGGCTCTGGGCGGACGAAAGCGTAACACCAGAGCGCAAGGAAACCGGTGTTTGTGTATGCCTTCAGCGCATCACTTCCGGTTGGTGCGACTATGTTTTCATTCCCACTAACAATATTTCTACACGGAACACTAACACCACTTCTCCCAGAGAACATGGATCGTTTTGGTTATAAGCCCACTTGTTTCTATGATGAAAGAGTAAGTTAAAATGTGAATATCTTTCCGTGGTTTTGTCTGCTCCGCGGACGCTATTGTTAAATTAGTTTCGGTTTGTTTCGAGGGGGGAAGGATCGACGGACACGTGAATCCCGCCCACTACATTTGATTGGGTAAAGCGCGGCCTGCTTCCTGATCTGAAGGCACGCCCATGCGCACACGTTATGACGAACCTCCCCGACAGATTCCAACGCAGTGCAGAATCTGTTCTTGAGAGATTAGGGCATAACTGACGTGGGCAGCTCCATGTATGGAGATGTCTGACACTATCTGACATCACCGTGGTGACATCAGGGGCACAGCCAGCAGTATAAAGGACGCTGGATGCCCAGGGGCCTGTTCCTCAAAAGGTGAATTAGAGCTAAAGCCTGGCTTTACCACCTATCCTGGCTTAATTTAGCCAGGATTAGAGCTGAATCGGTTCCACAAAAGCTGAATTATCTTGAAGATTAGTTTAGCCAGTTCACCCTGGCTAAGTTTAGCCTTATCCGATTCCACAAAAGAGAATTGAAGCAAGCCTACCTTAGTTACCATGGCAATTTAGCTGTGAAGTTAGCCTGGTCAGGAGCAGGCTAACAGCCAAGCTTACTTAATCCAGTGCCTTGTTCTTCAAGTTTTTCCAGTTAATTCAAAACATGTGTTTGTATATGGACTCATTTTAATGACCCTGCATTCAAATAAAATGAAATCAATACAATAAGATATAATCAATGTAATTATATTACTGAAATAGTGTGTGACCATGAATCATAATTGTTTCACAATGACTCATGTGATATGTCATTGTCACTCTGTTAACACTATAGTTCATATTGTTGTTAGATGTTTGATAATATTACCAATTTTTTTAAAATATTATAAAAAATGTCTAACAGATACATATACATATATATATATATATATATATATATATATATATATATATATATAAATATATTTAAATATATATATAAATTATTAGTTACTGGTTTAAAGGAGCCTCTTTGTAAGTCAATAAGGAGCATATTTTAAATTATCAATTTCTAGTCAATGGAGAAATAATTTTTTATTTCTTGTCCACCTTTGGAGTTACATCATGATGGCAAGGTAACTACATAACCCAAACCTCTAGACCACTGTCTTGCAAATGTGGGGTTATTGTGTGTCTCGTCCCGTCCCCCGCTCATCCCGTCGCGGTCAACCGCCCCGTCCCCCCCCCCCGTCCCGTCCCCCCGTCCCGTCCCGTCCCGTCCCGTCCCGTACGTGCGTCCCGTTGCGGCCCCCGTCGCAGTACACCACCCGTCCCGTCCGCCCCGTCCCGTCCCGTCCGTCCGTCCTGTTGCCCGTCCGTCGCAAACACACACACACACACACACACACACACGCACACGCACACGCACACGCACACACACACACACACTCTGTGTGTGCTTGCAATACTTTGCCACGCTTTCTCCCTGGATTTATTAATAACGGCCGTGTTTCCTTTTCTGTTGATAACATGTTTCACTTCCTCATATGCTTGCATGAGCTGCTGTTCGGCCACAGAGAAAAACGCTGCTCGAGTTTTGTTCCCCGCTGCCATGATTGGTCAAGTTCAAGGAATCTGTGCTCGAGTTCATGGTCTTTTATAGAAATACGTTGCCGGCGAATCGCCGCCCATTCAGCCTGGCTTCATTATCCTGGCTGGACACAGCCTGGCTTGACATAGCCTAGCTCGACAAAGTCGCTCCTTTTCAGCCTGGCTTGGAGTTCGAGGAACGGAATAAACGAGGCTTTTCGGACCCGACTTTGTCAAGCCTAGATTTGGCTTAAGGCCAGGCTTATTTAATTCACCTTTCGAGGAACAGGCCCCTGGTTAAGGAGTGTCCTCAGCGACGCTCGAAGATCATCTTAACTCTTTCCAGAGTACCAGGACGACTAGCTGGCCTTACAACCCAGCTAGGCCTTCACAGTGGCTCTTGAGTCCGGTTCTAAACAACCAGCCGATTATCTGTACTACACTCCACTTTCTTGGTATTTGTAAGGAGTTCTGAATCAACTGCAGTCGTCTGATGGATTTCTTTAGGGAGACCTGTAAAGACACCGTTACAGTAGTTAAGTCTACTGAAGATGAATATGTAAATACACTGTTACAGTAGTCAAGTCTATTGAAGATGAACGCATAGATATTTGTACAGACAACGTTACAGTAGTCAAGTCTACTGAAAATGAATATACAGTATAGATATATGTAAAGACACTGTTACAGTAGTCAAGTCTACTGAAGATGAACGCATAGATATTTCAGACAACGTTACAGTAGTCAAGGCTACTGAAGATGAATGTATAAATATATGTAAAGACACTGTTACAGTATTCAAGTGCACTGAAGATGAATGCATGGACATTATTTTCTAGATACTGCTGAGTTAAATCCTTTAACCTGTGCTATATTTTTTAGGTGATAGTAGTTACTAGCGCACTACCAGCTGAGTCACTGGGGCGTGGCCCTGAACTTGACCTATTTTAATATGTTTCTGCGGATTTCTTAGCTGTGAACCATCACAATAACAGAGCAGTACAGTCAGAACCTACCTGTACCTTTTTGGGACTGTCCTGTATGGTATGTGGTGACGTCACATTAGGTATCAGTGAAGACATTTCAAGTGTATGAATTAATTATCTTTATTTCAAGTCATAACTCGTTTTAAATCTGCTCTTCTAAAGACATGGGTACTGTTCTGTATCTGGCTGGAGGACAATTCCCTGATCATTCACCCAGCAAGGAGATGTGGCGCTATGACCTTCACCGTAACACATTGTTGGAGATGGCTCCCATGAATGAGGCACGCGTTGATTGCAGTAAGACTGTTAAACTATGTAATTCAATTTAACTTTCTATTGTAATAACCACTGTGGGTTGTTGCCTTGGTTTACCCAAGGTCATCAGTTCTAATTAGGGGTGCAGCTTTTTGATTATTCAATTAATCGAAAAAGTAATCATTAGACCTAGAATAGTTGCTAAGAAGATAATGGATAGTTTTAGCCCTAGTTCTAACGATCAGGTGTATTATTTCCCTTGCACAACCTCACATAGAGCTGGTGATGCTGGATGGCTGTGCGTTTGCAATGGGTGGCCTGCAGGAGTCGATGGATCGGAGGGAGAAATTAGTTGAGCGCTACCACCCAAACTCCAACACTTGGCAGCTCATGTCTGTGAACATCCCAGACCATTATGGCAGGATCTGCGTCACTGAGGCAGTGGCTCTAAATGGACTGATCTATGTTTTCGGTATGAAACGGGTTTATACACCTGCAGGTTCAACCTGCTATGCTGTGATACATACAAAATATAATGGTTAACTGATATAACCTTTTGTGTTATTACATATTCATTCTTCTCATGTTGACGATGAATAACTGTGTGTGTGTGTGTGTGTGTGTGTGTGTGTGTGTGTGTGTGTGTGTGTGTGTGTGTGTGTGTGTGTGTGTGTGTGTGTGTGTGTGTGTGTGTGTGTGTGTGTGTGTGTGTGTCCTCCTGGGCCTTAGGTGATACATGTAATGCGCTGGTGCCGCCGGTGTACAAGTACAACCCTATAACTGGTGAATGGACAGAAGTCGCTCCTATGCTGGATGAGCGTTATCATATAGTTGCCTCTGCGCTCAATGGAAAGATATACGCTTTCGGTATCATATCTGTTCATAATGGCTCTTTGTTCCATAATAAATTAGACACTTCAACTTCACTGTAGTTTAGGCACATAGATCCCACTAACAGTCACTATCCTGTTAATTCCTCTTTACCTATAGGTGGTGACTTTGAAGCGCTGGAATGCTACAACCCTGAGACCGACCAGTGGACCATGTGTGCCCCCAGCCCCCCCGATGCTTCGGGATACGACTCTGTGGTTGTGATGGATGGAAAGATCTATGCACTACAAAATTACTGGTAAGAGGCTGCTGCACCATGAAAGCTTGAGAAAATTTGGATTCCTGTCCACACCAGACATTTCTCTCATGGCTATTGGTCTCTCTAGTGACATCAAGAGGTACTGTGCCGAGACGGACACGTGGGAAACTGTCGGGCGGGTGCCCGGGCGGCCCTCACTTTACGGTCATGTGACGTGTGTGTCTGTCTGTCGGCTGAAGAATGATGCACCATACAACAGTGACAACAGTGAAGATGAAGCCACGAGCAGTGAAGATGAACATGAAGCCACGAGCAGTTTTGCACTAGTATCTATGTTCGTATGTATGTTCGGGTGTTTCTCATTCTTTCTCAGTGTCATTCTTGTCATTCTTGCCATTCTTTGTGAATTATTGTGGTAGCTGGCCGCTACCACAATAGCTCCATGGAAAGCCCGTCAAAAGAGACACTGGAGTTATGACAGTGTATTGTTTTAGCATCTACTAAGAGGTTGCTGAGAAAGAAGGACACTCCTCCCAGGCGACACTGGACACCAGTTAGACAGGAGGGAATCAGTTTCACCAGGGCCCCTCGCCCCAGTGCCAATGGGCAGTCTCTACCCATTACCCTAAGACTACTAGTCGTTACTCCAAGGCCCCCAACAACTCCCTTGTATCAGTCAATCTGCCCAGGGAGCGACTCTCGATCCCAGACCCAGGCACGTGCACAGATAGACTCTAGGTGGTGCTAGAGCACATCTGCATCAGACAGCATATGGCTATTGAAACAAATACATATGCAATTACGACGTACAAGATGTGCCTGTAATAAATATCACACTACTAGGGCAGCCGGCGGTTCCGTGCGCCGCACAAGGTGCCCTTTTTTTTTACTTGAGCACCTGCCCCTCAAAATGTCTGTGCACGCCACTGCCCAGACCCCGTCTGCTCGGGCGGAGAGGGTTCCTCTACAAGTGATTCCTTTGCGCCAACCTCTGCACGGACATCTGAGGTTGGTTCTGCTCAAGGTGGTCGCTATTACAACATGACCCTGATTCCCCCTCCTTTTCCTATTGTGAATACTCCCCCAGGACGCGCAGGTCCTAGATTTCAGGCTGAGCCTATGCTGGAACAGCTCTTTCTCCTCTGCCGGGACGGTCATCCAGTAGTTCCAAAGCCCCTAACCCCCCCTGTCACTCATCGCCCTGAGTCCCATGATCTTATTCCAGCCTCTCCCGTGAACACTGGACTTAACAGACCCGGGGTGCGCGACCCTGTGGCTCCTGAGAACTATGCTTTGCGAAAGAACATCAGAGAGGTTCTTGGACCGTGCAGGAATCTAATCGACCCACTGCTCCAGGATTTCACACACTCTCACCCCATGGCTGAAAATAGTCAACAAGTATATATTGCACACACATAGATGAGCCTAGTCCTACACAATGGTATACATCTGGGCTGGAAGGGAACCCTGGTTCCATGTTGGCAGAAAATGACGAAAGAATAACATTGTGCCCTCACTTCCACGTTCTTAAGATTAAGTTGTCCCATCTCTAAGAAGGGACAAAAGGGAGGAATGTGGAAGCTGAGTGATTTTGATTAATAGATTGATTAATATATTATGGATACAATATATAACCAAGTGTGCCTTACATAGAAAATGTTTATTTAATCAGGATTGGCTAAATATATAATCACATTTGTCTTAAGGAATATGTATTACTCTTTATGTAAGCATGTCATGTAACCAGTGTGGCCTTAGGGCGTGCTCCCACCACACTTTTATTTTACCTCTGGGGCGGAATCTGTCAATGCTTTGTCAATGCAAATGCGTGGATTCATGGTCTTGCGGATTTTTTCCAAGAATCCACGCATTTGCATTGACAAAGCATTGGCAGATTCCGCCCCAGAGGTAAAATAAAAGTGCGGTGGGAGCGCGCCCTTAAAGGTTCTATTACATTCATTTTCACTATTTTAGGGGGCGGTTATAATTACACCCCAAAAAAAAAGAACTTTGAACATTCAGTGGATTTTCTGTGGTCTGGGGTTTTCTGAATAATTAGGCTGAAAAGTAATCTGTGAAGGATGCTGGGTAGGGCATGGGAACGCCACATTAGTAGGACCTATGGGAATTAAGCATCCTCATCAGACCCTAAGTGGAAAAGGCCAACAGCCGGTTAAGGGAAGATGTGCAGACTTGCACTTATATTTATAACTCATTCATTCTTTAAGCCCAAATCTGGAGGATGTGAGTTTCACTGGCATTGCAGTTTCGATGTGCCAAATGTATAATGAACACCTGATGTGTTGACAGTTTCAAAGTGCCAAGGTCGAACCTTGTGTTCCAATGACGTGTGATGATGCCTTTTGCCCTTTTGGGCCAGTATAAAAGCTTGTTTCCTGTTAGGACACTTCACTTGGTCCGATGGTTGTACATTGAATCAACTCACTGCAGTTATTGAATAAATCATTACTTCTGAAGAGTATCTTGGTCTCTGTCTCGATTCATAGAAAACACTTCAAGGCAACTTCAAAAGTTACGATTTAACAAGTTGAGTTCCTTTAGTTTGTATTCCTGTTCTTTTAGTTAATAAATACTTTGAACCGATCTGTTCAGCCTCGGTCTCTCCTGCATTTGGGTCCTGCATCCTGCCCTGACTCAAACCATGACAATACTAGGATGGTACAGTAGTGTTGTTACTTGTTATTTGTGACCAAATTTGACTGGGAGACAGTCATTTAGCATTTTTTCATTTTATTTTTTTCATGTCATATGAAAGCGTGGAATCATATAAAATAATGATATATTGGTTAATAATTAAGTGAATAGTTTTGAAACTACAACTTATAGAACTGAAGTCAAGTGAAATCTCTCAAGTAGAGAAAACATCACTTGAATGTCTCTCATTCAGAGATAATATACTGGGCTATCAATCCCATCATGCATAGCGGGATTTGCATTTCTTTTGTTTACAAGGCTCTCTTTGCTGGAACCGGCTAGAACCGGTAGGCGTATATCCATAATGCAAACAAGTTACGCAAAGACCCGCCCTTGGAAATGCCCCGCCTGCCTCTGATTGGCCAGAGCTTGTTGCCTGGTCAACAACTGATTCAAAGATGGCGGCGCCCTGTGTCGCTGCTGTCATGGCCCGTCGCCCGACACGTTACTTTTTAAAAACAAAAATTCAAGAACAATCTTGATTAATACATGTTTGAAACATTTTGAATACGCAAAATATTTTCAGTAATAATTTGAGGGTCCTTGACTGATTTAAATGTTAGGAATCAAGCCCAAATAAGCAACTATACTTTAGAAACAAGCCCAAATAAGCATAAACCAATATATTATACTAAAAGGATAAAAATTAAGGGAAATTATGCCTTTTATAGTACAAAGTTTCAAGTTTATTGTAATCAAGCAATAGTGACAAATTAATAACTTTGTGCAAAATGTGTCTGTCTCTGAGACCTGATGAAGTGACCACTTTGAAAGAAAGTGGAGATTTTCCACTCTTGTACGTTTTGAGTCACGCTAAAAGTAGTATAGCAAGACTTAAGACTAAAAACGATTTAAAATCAAGGCAACACAGGTTCTGGGTGCTGTGGCAGCAACACAAAGATTAATAAACACAACACACGTAATACTAAGTTAAAATAATATGGAAATCAACACCAACCATGCACAAAAAGATCCCAAATTATACATAAATCAAATAATCAAAATAACACAATCACAGCAAAAGAAAAATAGTGTTTTCTGCCAACTGACATTTACACATAGCACCTGAGGTGAGACATAGACAAAGTCTCAAACTACCGAGTCAATTTTCAAATATTATTTAAATACTTGCTGTCGGGAAGAGGCGGTCCAAAGTAAAAGTACTCATTATGCACTATGTCCCATTTCACAAGTTTCCAAATGTATAAAATCCTTTGAAAATAGCCGATCTACAAGGCAAGCTCATGAGTCGCTTCGTTGTGAGCTTGTAGATTGGCTATTTTCAAACTGGTTAATGTATAGGCTATGTTTTACAAAGTAACTAGTAACTAAAGTTACTGGGTCACTTAAAGGAGCATTTCACCCCTGGAAGAACTTACAGTCACTCAATGTTAATAATATTTGTAGTAGATAACAGTAGCAAAATTTTAAATTTGCACCCTACGGTCAGTAAAATATAGAAGTCTGTGTGTTTGACTGGGGTTTGACTGGACTAATGCATTACTACAATGACCATAATGCTTTGGGGCGCTGCCCTTCCTTGTGGGGAGGGGAGGCTGCGTGGGGGTGTGATCTACATTGTAACTTTCCCCTCCCAGTTCTCACTGTCATCAACATCAACCAGTGTTGCCATGTCTGCTTATTATAAGCGACTCTGGGACTTTGTAAATATTGGTAGTTGCAGGTTACTTTTTTTGGGCTTGTTTTTAAATACATAAATAAAATAATTGTGTACTTGTCCACGGACCCTCATCTGAAATGATAATTTCTGCCAAGGACCCCTGTACCAGATTTGTGTTGTAAAAATATTCCATACATTTAGTGCTTTTTTTCCTCAAGATTTCTTAGAAAATAGCAGATCTACAACCTCAGAATGCGTTACATCGCTACGCGTTGTGAGCTTGTAGATCGGCAATTTTCAAATAGCCCATGTCTAGGTTTCAAGTAGCCTGGTAAACCCTCCCTCCGGAAATCTCATTTCCATTTGATTTCAGGAGTGAGTCTGGCCTGATCCGCCTTTCTGCAATATTGGCTGTGCTGGAGTTGGGCGGGAGTAATACCGTTGACTGACAACCCCTTCAGCCAATGATAATTTTTCCCCTTCAGCCAATCAGCAGTTCACCAGTCTTAATGTGACGCGACGGGACTTTTGAGACAGCCATACCCAAAATGGGTTGCCTTATTCGGATAGAATGGTGTCACTGCCCGCCCCTACCGGTTCTCTAAATTTTTATTTTTAAATAGGCTTTGTCATGATTAATTGACCACATATATGAAGTTAAACAACTAAATTCTATCCAAACGATATCTTATAAGTAAATTCCGTGCCTCAAAATAGAAGTTAGAGAGCTTTTTGAAGTAAAAAAATAGCGGAGAATTGGCCGCACAAGAAAAAGATGGCTGCCGTTCGTGTTTTGGGCTCACTCGAACTCGCCACCTGATTGGCCAACGTAAGCTGTCAATCACAGAACAATGAGCGACGACGCTGATAGGCGCGGCCGTTTGGCATACACAGCCAATATTGCAGAGAGGCGGTTCATGCCAGACTCACTCCAGGAATCAAATAGAAATGAGATTTCCGGAGGGAGGGTTTACCAGGCTAGGTTTCAAGTGCTCTTGGCCTAGGTATTTTCTTTTGGGCTTGTTTTCATAGACCTGGTTGCTTATTTCTCTCACAAGATCTGGCAACACTGAATAGACTTCATGAATGTTCCGTTCCGTGAAACTATTCAATCTTTGCTGCTGTTGTATTGTGTTCTGTATTGATTGCATCTTTTAGCAAACTAAATATCATGTGTAAATTAGCAGAGTAGCACAAACGTGTGTGTGTGTTCAACATTCCTTCCCAGTTCCCACCATGAAGACAGTCCGGTGCTGGTGACGTCCATCTATAGTTGAGTCATCCATGCAGGCAATGAGGCATAATAATAAAACAAATCGTTTCATACTCATGTCATGTGTGATTCCTTATTTCTGATAACATAATGTTTCACTGTCATTTCCAGTTATATTCTTTGGACTAAACTTATAGAAAACATGATGGGCATTACTTTAGAATAGATGACATGCTCAAATATTCTTGTCATACACAGCCTAATCGTTTTTGTTTTTGTTTTGTTTTCAACTGAGACCGTTTCATGCTTTCAATTGGTGTATATGTGGATAATATTAGGTTTTACTATAGCCTATTGTATAAGACCAGTAAAGTTGAATCCAATGTGCTGGGGTCCCCAGAAAAAAATTATTACATGTAGAAGTAAATACTAACAGAATGTACAAGAGTTTCACTATTATATCTGTAATGCTTACAGTCATGTAATTATGTACCATTCTGCCAAATGAAAGAGAAAGACCATCTCCTATATCATGAAACAGTTCAAAAGAACCCTTATAGAATTGGGTGTTCATACATTTTGTCATTATAAATGCTTACACAATGTAGAATATACCATGATCAATGAGTAGAGCAAGCAGTGTGTAAATGTAACCGTTTTATTTAGAAAAATAATATATATGACTATCTCATAAGTCCCAGGTCTTCCTCTCTTCATCAGCAGTTTCTCCATTTTTGCAGGCTGACGACACAAAATTCTCTCCTGTCATTGAAAATAACACATTAGATTAGTCTTGTAGATTAATGGATATCATCCGACGTGATACCTAATTTATTCTTAGTTGCATGCACACCCAAAATAGCAGACCTACAAGCTCACAAAATGTCGAGTCCGCGACTCGTTGTGAGCTTGTAGATCTGCTATTTTCGGAACCCGGCGACGTATCGACGTACCAGATTTCTCAAAGACTCAGCCGCCTCCATTGCTCCAATCATCGAAGTGACCTTTGATGAGGGCCCCTAATTCAAAGGTCACTTCGACTATGCATGCTTCTCATGGTATCACAACACCACTAAGGCCTTAAAAACAAGGCTCCAGACATCCCCAAACAAACTGGTAAGGCCTCAATCATACAACCCATCTAACCCCTGCTCACTTTGCTAGGGTTGGATGGCTCAGGGTTGAGGATAGAGTACAGCAACTTGCTATGGGCCTGGCCTACAAGATTCGACACAACATTGGGGTCCCCCTGTATTTGTCAAAATACTTCCAAAACGTTAATGAAGTCCACGATCATAACACCAGAGGCAGCTCAACTGATCATGTTCAACCCAGATTTGCACAAACAAGGGAATGAACTCTTTCTCATGCTATACAACAAAAATGTGGAATGCCCTACCCAAAGGAGTGTAAAACCCTACTCACTTTCAAAACGGCACTAAAGAATCACCTTCAGGAGGCTGCAATTCCAAACTGGCTCCTGTCAAAGTCTTAACCTACTCCCCCTCCTCCTAAAACTGTCTATTGTACATATTTATTGTCTTTCATACCAGTAACCTGTACGCTGATTGTATGACGTTCTGCATAGTAATGTATATTTGTATGTCTTCTTAAATGTTTCATCATGATTTGAGTGCATGGGGATCTCATTTTAAATAAGCCACTGTGCTTTTATATAGTCCAGTTTAGAGGACCTTGTATTGTGAATTGTACTTCCATGTAGTTTCCAAGTCTTTCTAAATAAAGTATTCAATCAATCAATCATTCAATCAATCCGTGCACTGCATTGAGGCATGCACGGAGAGAAATGAACTATCAGCTTTTGAGACAGAAGAGGTGTGCACAATATATTGATGTATATAATTTGATTATGCTTTATATCATACAACGCAATAAAGCCAGTGGCTTGTTGCGGTCTTTTCAGTTACTTTATCAGCTGAAGCTCTATAATTCAGCATTATGAAAATGTGTGTCTTCACTTCGCTTTTTAGTTAAGCGTGTGTGTGTGTGTGAGAGAGAGAGATGCGCAGCGAGTGAGCGGCGGCGAGGGGGGGGGGGGGGGGGTTTGGCATGGTTTCGGGTTTCAAGCAGTGTTTGTGTGGCCACATGTGATGTGAAGGATACGTCACGGGAGAAGGGGGAAAAAAACGTGTACACGTGATGCGGAAGTCTGCCGCAAGGAGATGTGGAGAGTGGTCGAGCCTACACTTGATGTACACTAGCTCTATGCGGACTCGGACAGCCTCCTCGCCTCCTCCAAGAAGCAAATGAACAATTGGAACCCGACTATTTCCGGTTCGAAGTTGGAGTGACCGAGTGGGAGTGAGCGAGTGGCCAAGATTTTCGGTATTGGAATTTGGCTTAGGGCAGTGACTATGGCCTCGGCATAACAGTGGCCCTTCTATTCTCAGTCGATGAGAATGGAACACACGTTTATAGTTAGTTGGTCAGGGTAGCAGGGCCGGATCTACCATATGGGCACTTTGGGTACGTGCCCAGGGGCCCCTGAGCATGAAATGGGCCCCTGAGCATGAAATGGCCCTCTAGGTTAGGAGACTACAGAGTTGTTGTTGTTTTTTTTAGCTCCGCGAAAATATCACCCATTCTCTTGATCATGATATGATTATCCAATCGGAATTAAAGTTTTTTGCTAAATTTAGCTCAGAAACTAGGGTGATCCTTTCAAATATGATTATTTTGGGGGGTCCTGGGCTGAAAAGTTTGGGAACCCTTGATCTTCGTCATCACGCAGTACGTTTGCGTTTACAGGAAGTAATCAAAACTTTTGAGTCACTTCCACCCACCGATGGAATAAAGTGAACACCAGTGACATTGCACTGACACAGAAATCACTCTGCAGTACAGGATGGAGTTGCAATTTCATGAAGGTCAGTCAAATTCACAGCATTTATTTGAGAATAGAAGATACCAGCTCGTAACACATCGCGATGTGACACGTTGTGAGCTTGTAGAGTGGCTATTTTCAAATGCCCCCTTGTCAGGTGCACATTTCAAAGGTGATGATACTTACTTCGCTCCTCGTCCACGGGCGCATTTTAACTTGCATTGACTGACAATGCAAGTGACTGGGTAGCCTCATGCATCTGTAACTGTAAGATGATGGTACTGCTCCCCTCGTCAACTTCCCAGACTATCTCTGAGGTGCCTCTTACATATTACCTTGTGGTTCTAATGTACCTCTGTTGGAATCCTTAGCACGGTGCTATTCTTATATTGCATGCAATGTGTTACCACAGTAAATGAGGGGACATTACTTCAATTATGATACCCTTCATTAATGTAACACTAATGTCGACACTATTGCGCAACAGGAAAAAATAAACTGGCTTGAAGTTGCTCTGCAGTGGCAATGTGGCACAGAGAAACTTCCCTTGCAACATTTAGCAAAATCAATGGATTTAAGAACTATGAAGAGTGCATGGCCTTGGATCAAGACTATGACAAGACAAGACTTCTATAGTCTGCCAGTTCAACAGCAGTTCAACTAGCTGATGTGGTGGTTATTTTAGTTGCCTGAAAATATTAAGAAAGTATGAAGGTTTGAAAGTATGAAGGTTTGATAAATATTTATCTATTTATTGTCTCCTTTAAAAAAAAGAAAGAAAGGCATTCCCATTCCCAAATGTTTTCAGTAATGCTTTTTATTCATTTATTTTACTTTATGGATGTGCATTTTCTTTGATTCAGAACCTGAGAGGAATCTAAACACAGGACTAAGCTGTGGTTTTGTTTGTTTACATCAGAAAATACACCACATTCTTGAAAACTATAGCAATGAGAAAATGTACAAATGTTAAATGTCTCTTTGGCTGTGGATCTTAAGAGCTGTTGGGACAGAGTAAGAGTGAATTAATACAATAGTGAAGGTCACAGACGAAACATGAGCCTACTTTTGTCTCTCTAATAATGAATGTGGATGTTTAGAAGCTTTGCATTCCATGTCAGACTGTGACAGAGAGGGGTTACTTGTCCTTTGCTCATCTAATTTTGCACATATTGAACCCTTGTTAGTGATTATTGTTATTTGCACAGCATATTTGCATTTTGGTAATTTGCATAGCATCATTTTTAAAATATATATTTTTATAATATTTTGTCATGATTTAAGTATTTTTTGGAACGTTACAGAGCATTGAGTTTGTTCCCTGTCCTGTCTAGCTGAATTGGCCACTCAGCCCTGACAAGTTCCACCTGTGGAGAGATACATACAAATGTGGTGAATCATGTAGGGCAAGTGCAATACATCTACTGTAAGTGCAATTAAGGGTAAGTTCAATACTAAGTGTAATATGTTTAAGTGCAATATGGAGGAAAAGGGCAAGATATAATGTTTAAGTTTGATTGAATGCTTAACATTTACCTGGTGATGTTCGTGTGGTCTTCCAGTGTGATTGGGCTGGACCATCTATCTGTTATCGTCGCCGTAGACGCCGTTCCGATCTGTGATTGGCTAGGACTGCTCACGTGGCGGACGTGATTTTGGAGAACAGGTCTACAAGCGGACAACGCGTTGCGACTCAGCGCATTGTTAGCTCGAAGATCTGTTCTTTTTCCTCACGCTTCCAACGGCCCCTCCCCTTCTTAGTAATCTGATCTCACTGCTTAGCGCAGTAGCACTCTTAAAGGAGAATTTTGGACTAAAGTTTTCTTACCTTTTCTATGACGTTATGATATCTTAGGATGAATGGTACAGTAGAAAAATTTCATAACTCCACCCCTGAGCCGCCACAGCTTAAAAGGTGCGCGGATAGGCCTTAGGTTAGATCACATATTTTAATAGCTTTTTTTGTATATTTTTTTGGTGAGATCTGACGTTCATAGTGACCGAACACTGTCCCAAAAAAAAAAAAAAAAAAAAAAAAAAACAGAAGTCTCGCTAGACGAGATTGAAATCTCGAGATTTCAATCTCGTCTAGCGAGACTTCTGTTTTTTTTTTTTTTTTGGTTGTATAGTGTTCAGTCACTATGAACGTCAGATCTCATCAAAAAAATATACAAAAAAAGCTATTAAAATATGTGATCTAACCTAAGGCCTATCCGCGCACCTTTTAAGCTGTGGCGGCTCAGGGGTGGAGTTATGAAAATTTTCTACTGTACCATTCATCCTAAGATATCATAACGTCATAGAAAAGGTAAGAAAACCTTAGTCCAAAATTCCCCTTTAACTCACTGGACACTCAAACAACAAACAAAAAGTCAACCTACAACATCGTCAAGCCGCAGATGCCCGTACTCGCGCTGCGTCGCGTGAATAAGCATTTGAGTCAACAAACCCTTCAATTTAGGATAGCGAGGGGGGAGAGAGGGTTCTGTACGTGCTTTGTTTTGGTCCAAACTGAGGGCTCCGGCGTTGCCAAATTCTGTGAGTGAAACAAGCGACCAGGTCTATGAAAACGAGCCCAAAAGTAGCGACCAGTTTTACCACTTGATCAGTTTGATCAGCTACCGGACCAGGAACAGGCAGCTGTTGACACACGGTCCGTGCCGTGGCCAAGGATAAAACCGACAGCTGGATTAAGAAACTCCGGTGGTTCTGGCAACATATTTTGCCTAAATATGCTTCAGTTTACATGTGTAGCCCACACAACCCCCCCTGATGCTTTTATTAATATTGTAGCGTTTTAGTGCCCCGAGCTGTTCTCCAGCTCAGCTCATTCAGCAGCACACTCTGCCACAAGAAAACTCAAGTGCGGGCGAGTCACGATCACTAGTATTATTAATTCATTTCATTGATAAGATAGGCCTACAAATCAGCAGGAATCAGTGCTGTAATTAAATGTTCTAATAAACATTCATATATAAGGCCAGCAATGTATGCATTCATTTTAAGATATTCTTTATTCCCACTTTCAAATTGCACTATAAATAAAGTGTGGGGTTGCAAAAAAGAAAATCCCCCATAAAAGGGGGACGTGATAACAAAGTTTGAGAACCCCTGCGGGACTAATTATTAACCCCTGCAGGGCCTATATTAAAATTGTCTTAAAGTAATACAAGGCAGGTCCAGAAATAAGGATTTTTAGCAACCTCTGCTGGTCATTACCGTCACTGCAGGTCTTTTGTTTATTCCTGCATTACCCAGAATTCCATTTGTTTTCACCGGAAGACGGAAGCGTTCCAAAAAGCGTTCTTTTAATTGTTTTATACTATCTACGGATCGTTTCTCTTAGCCAGTGGAGCATTAGCTACCGTGAGCTGTGTTATTTTTTCTGTTGTTTTTCCATCTTCAAATCCTATAACGTCTTAAAAACAGCGTGAGATTCCTTTTTGTTATTAGCGCGGTAGTTCCTGGCCAAACAGGAAACCGGTGTGGTAGTTCCTGGCCAAACAGGAAACCGATGCATTTCCGTTTCCGTTTTCCGGCCGGATGACGTCATTTTTGCGGGAAGGGCGGCCCGCCACCGTTTCAACAGAAACAAGGGAACCAGGGGACCTGGTACTGCCAGACCCCTAGTGGTTGAAATCTGAATGGCCGGAAATCTGAATGGCCGACAGAGCACTACGTCACGCTAAGCTTGGCCAATGAAAAAGAGGGAGATGTAAGCACCATATATGGACGAAAACGTTGAACCGGGAGGAAAAGAGGGACTGACAAAGCCTCATGTAGGCCTGACCCCCTGGGTCTGGCAAATATAATAGAAAAGGCTTTCAGGGGTGAAATTCATGGAGTGGGTATTGTGAAACATTTGCCACTCACAAAAGATATACAATTTAACTTAGAGGACTGATAGATGCAGAGATCTCCATATACAGTGTTGGGTAACGTGCGTCAGTAACGTAACGCCGTTACGTAATATATTACCGAATTGCGGTAACGGGTAATATAACGCATTACTACAAGGAGAAGCTGTAATATATGATTAAAATGACACTACGTTACTACGTTACTTTGTGCGTTACCCACCAAAGTGAAGGTGTTTTTTTTATCCACCCACAAAGCCGCAGTATTTAGCCTAGTAAAGGTATTAAATTGATTGTCAGTGGCTGGCAGCAGTGTGCACATCTAATCGCAAAAACCTGACGCTTATTTTGTCTCGATCAACAGCAATACATTTGACAAAATACAGCGAAATCCCCAAATTCTTAATATCCAGTACAGTAAGCAATAGAAATTAACTGCAAACAAATTCAAAGTTATATGCTATCAATATCACACAAAAGTAGAGAGAAGCTGTGATCTTACCTCACAAACAAATGGACAAGAAATAATCCTTTTGCAAACAACATCCATTTTCTGTTCATTTGTCAACAATGATCTAAATGGAAAGTTTATTTCAGCAGCTAGAATGTGACAGTTTGACATAGTTTGAGACGTTTTTGCTGCGCAGGCCAGTCCTCGTTTAAGTTCATTGCTTTCACCTGATGTTCTACTGTGCGCAACAGGGCATATCTCCGCCAGGCCAGGTTTACCTACCCAGGCCATGAAATTCATAGGCAGTCATATTAGCCAATTAGAATGAAATCTGCTAAAACTGACTCATATACTGATACAGAACCATACATAGGCTCTATATATTGTCGCTGTCGGATGTTCTTTTTTTATTATTATTTTAAAACAATTTAAAATTGTGAAAATAGCCAATCTGCAAGCTATAATTATTAATAATTAAGAAATATTATATTTTCAATAGTGAAAAATCAACTAAAGTCATTATTGCAAGTTCAATCACATTTCATTTGAATGGAAATAACTTGTGGGGAAAATACATAAAATCTCTAATCTGTGAATCTAATGTGATTCATGTGACCCCTTCTTCAGTCAGTGAAGACCAGGGCCTGTTCCTCGAAAGGTGAATTAAATAAGCCTGGATTTAAGTCAAATCCAGGCTTGACAAAGTCGGGTCCGTATAGCCTGGTTTATTCGGTTCCTGGAACGCCAAGCCAGGCTGAAAAGGAGCGACTTTGTCGAGCTAGGCCTTGTCAAGCCAGGCTGTGTCGAGCCAGGATAATGAAGCCATGGGCTTCACTTATTTCTATAAAAGACCATGAAAGTCGATAGCAGAATCCTTGAACTTGACCAATCACGGAGTCCAAACCCAGAGCAGCGTTCTTCTCTGTGGCTGAATAGCGGTGAAGTATCTCTTCCACGGCCTTAAAGGCTCTATTGCACTTTTGTAGTTGCCAACAACGCCATATTGTAGTTAGTTTGTTGTCCCAGTGGTGAGAATGAATGGTGGTAGAATGAATGGAGTCATCACTGGTCAGTGAGGTTTCTTTGCATCCGATTTAAGTACAAAACAGTACAAAACAGCTCTTCCATGGACCCTGAGGTCCTCTCAGCAGCCTGCCGGCCACTGAGTGTCACACACCAAGTCGCATTTCAGTATAGTCTTTATAACAGAGAGATCTAAAGAAAGAGGAGGTACAGGTATGGGTGTGTCAGACTTCAAAGGTGAGCCCCCACCCGACCCAAAACATTTGCAACTGTTTAGGGCAGGAAGGGGGAATGGGGGACACATGCTCTCTGTCTCCTGCAGGTAAGACAAAGAAAATGCTAAGAGCACCCCACACCCCGCTCAGACAAACCGGCACCTCTCTGACTCAATCAACTTCTTCTGTCTGACTGTAGGTTACTTGTAGAGTGAATATATGACCTATATTTGTATCTATGTTTATGAAATATACACATCAGACCCCCCATGGGAGACCTCAAACGTCTTCCACAAACACGTATATTTCAAAAGAACCACAAAGAACCGCCCCCCATGAAAAGCGACTGGAACACCAACTAGGACAAAAAGAAACATTCAGGAAAACTAAAACAGCACACAACATCAACACAGAAAAATGCACATACAAAAACCAAGATTACATAGCACAGCGACACGGTGAATTACATCAAATAGACACATCCCCCAAAACTAATTAGCGTGCAGGATCCCTCTGTTAGCCTTTTAAACTCCAGGATAAAACATTACACAGCCCCCACCCAGTGGAAGCTGACAGCATACAGTCGAATTACGCTCACCAAGCGATAACACCACCCCCCAAGATCAATGTCCCCCCCGCCTAGTCACCAAAATATACTCAAAGATAGCCTAATACTTATCCCTAAGTTTTACACCGTACCATCAAGCACATATGACAACTACCACGGAAGTGCCTACACGGAGAAAAGAAGGCAGTGTACCCCCAATGAAACAATAACCCACAAAGTAAACTCACATTAAACACAAGAGACCAGAAAGTAAAAAAATACCCTCGCCTCACTTCCCATGGCAGCCATAGCCCCATAGTTTAACCCACCCATACCACAAAAACATAACCCCAGGTCCCATATGCGCAGTGTTCCGCTCGATAATGTCTCTCTTGCAGTCTCCCTCAATGTCATCGTCTCACCCCAGCCGTGCTCCAGCGCCGTACCCAGATTGTCCAACAGATAGCTGCATGTTCACAACAGAGCACTCTACTGGCGACCGCTGAAGACGTGTTACCACACTCTTCACGAAGAACCCCTTCATCGCAAGTTCTCCACTCTGCTGGCACCCGCTGTCCTCTCCTCACAACATACCCGCTACGAAGAACCCCGTCCATTCACAGGTTCCCCGCTCAGCCGTCAGCACCGCAGCGCGCCCCTTTAGCGATCGCAGAAGACAAGTTGTGTAGCCAGATGAGTCGTGCAGCCGTCCTAGATCTGGTCATGAGGTCCTCTCCCTGTAGATTCTCGAAAAGTTGTCGTCATGTCGTGCCGATGTCCATAATCACCTACACGGTGGTCCCCCCACGCCTCAGGAAGAAAACACGATCCGTCCACCCACCGCAAGGCAAAGACTTCCCCGACCGCTGCACGTTCTTTCGACGCCTGGCTCAGTATCCCTGGAGACTTGCGCCCCCAAAAAAACAAACCAACGCGACTGCCGACTTAAACGCCATATGAAGTATCTCTTCCACGGCCTTAAAGGCTCTATTGCACTTTTGTAGTTGCCAACAACGCCATATTGTAGTTAGTTTGTTGTCCCAGTGGTGAGAATGAATGGTGGTAGAATGAATGGAGTCATCACTGGTCAGTGAGGTTTCTTTGCATCCGATTTATTGCATAAGTACAAAACAGTACAAAACAGCTCTTCCATGGACCCTGAGGTCCTCTCAGCAGCCTGCCGGCCACTGAGTGTCACACACCAAGTCGCATTTCAGTATAGTCTTTATAACAGAGAGATCTAAAGAAAGAGGAGGTACAGGTATGGGTGTGTCAGACTTCAAAGGTGAGCCCCCACCCGACCCAAAACATTTGCAACTGTTTAGGGCAGGAAGGGGGAATGGGGGACCTATTGCTCTCTGTCTCCTGCAGGTAAGACAAAGAAAATGCTAAGAGCACCCCACACCCCGCTCAGACAAACCGGCACCTCTCTGACTCAATCCACTTCTTCTGTCTGACTGTAGGTTACTTGCGACGGGGGCCGTGACGGGATGAGCGGGGGGGACGGGACGGGACGAGACACGCAATAAATAACCCCACATGTGCAAGACCACTTTGGTAGAGGTTTGGGTTGTGTAGTTACCTTGCCATCATGATGTAACTCCAAAGGTGGACAAGAAATAAAAAATAATTTCTCCATTGACTAGAAATTGATAATTTAAAATATGCTCCTCATTGACTTACAAAGAGGCTCCTTTAAACCCGTAACTAATAATTTATATATATATTTAAATATATTTATATATATATATATATATATATATATATATATATATATATATATATATATATATATATATATATATGTATGTGTCAGACATTTTTTTTATAATATTTAAAATAAAAATGTAATATATTATCAAACATCTAACAACAAGATGAACTATAGTGTTAACTATATAACATATATATAACAGAGTGACAATTACATATCACATGAGTCATTGTGAAACAATTATGATTATGATTCATGGTCACACACACTATTTCAGTAATATAATTAATTTGATTATATCTTATTGTATTTATTTCATTTTATTTGAATGCAGGGTCATTAAAATGAGTCCATATACAAACACATGTTTTGAATTAACTGTGGAAAAACTTGAAGAACAAGGCACTGGATTAAGTAAGCTTGGCTGTTAGCCTGCTCCCAATCTGGGAACCCAGAGCCAGTGAGAATGAAAAACAGCGCCCTCTGCTGTTTGTACTATCTCTCACTGGCTCTGGGACAATGGCGACGTAGCACCCGTGCGCAAAGGAAAACGGGGTTTTGGTCTGCCTTCAGCTTTCACTTCCGGTGGTGCCACTATGTTTTCATTCCCACTAACAATATTTCTACACGGAACACTAACACCACTTCTCCCAGAGAACATGGATCGTTTTGGTTATAAGCCCACTTGTTTCTATGATGAAAGAGTAAGTTAAAATGTGAATATCTTTCAGTGGTTTTGTCTGCTCCGCGGACGCTATTGTTAAATTAGTTTGGGTTTGTTTCGAGGGGGAAAGATCGACGGACATGTGAATCCCGCCCACTACATTTGATTGGGTAAAGCGCGGCCTGCTTCCTGATCTGAAGGCACGCCCACTTGTAGCCCAGTGTGTACATGTTATGACGAGCCTTCACGACAGATTCCAACGCAGAGCAGAATCTGTTATTGAGAGATTAGCCTGCTCCTGACCAGGCTAACTTCATAGCTAAATTGCCATGGTAACTAAGGTAGGCTTGCTTAAATTCTCTTTCGCGGAATCGGGTCATGGCTAAACTTAGCCAGGGTGAACTGGCTAAACTAATCTTCAAGATAATTCAGCTTTCTAGGAACCGATTCAGCCCTAATCCTGGCTAAATTAAGCCAGGATAGGGGTTAAAGCCAGGCTTTAGCTCTAATTCACTTTTTGAGGAACAGGCCCCTGGACTGAAAGTGACATATATTGAGACCAGTATAACTTTGTACAAATATTGGTAATTTGCCAACACATTATTTTGTGAAATAAATGGGTTATATTTCACAGATAGTTATTCTTGTACTATATTAAAATAAAATCATCCTTAACCTTCAAGTTAAATTCTTTCCGTGGACTTAATTTGTTTTATGGCCTTCCTGCCCTGGCATTTGGCCTTTGTGCCCTAAAGAAAATGGCAACACCAAAGGCCAAGTGGCCTTGCCCTAAAATGATGAAATTCCAGGCCTGGTTACATGTTAGTTTGTAGATTTGGATTAATTATTACATTTCAGCCATTTGAAAATAGCAGATCTACAAGCACTTTCATTTGCATTCTATGCTGCTCATGCAGTCCTTGTTCTGTGGACTTTAATTAAAAAAAAGGTATAGATTATAATTTATAATCCTATCTTATAATTTAAATGTTTGCCCATCTCTGTGTCCCAAAAATAATTTGGGGGCTAATAATAATAATACAAAATCTAGATAATTTAATTTGTATTTTTTTTTTTAAGTAACTAAAAAGTAATATGTAATATTAATATATTACTGTTGCTCAGACAGTAATATGTAACGAAATGTATTACTTTAAAAGGAACTTTAAATAAGTAATAGTAATATATTACTAAAATAAAGTAACTTGCCCAACACTGACCACTGACCAACTTGGATTTGTTTACATCTCTTTACTTAATAAACTATTTTGTAACTTGTACCATCATGGTGTCCTATTTTGATATTGAATTAATATTTATTTAGATTCCTGGCCCCAGCGATGTGTTCCTGATGTCAGTGGCGCAGGAAGGGGGGGGCTATGGGGGCTGCAGCCCCCCTGGTGATGAGAAAGGGATTAAAAAAAAATATATATATATATATATATATATATATATATATATATATATATATATATATATATATATATATATATATATATAATACAAATATATATTAAAACAATAATGTATTTAACTTTTGGGAATAAAATATTTGTTGAAAAAGGTGCTGCTTTAACTTTTACTAATCACGTCCACGTGAATCACGTGGTCACCTTGCTACCAATCTGGGAACCCAAAGCCAAATGAGAATGAAAAACAGCGCCCTCTGCTGTTTGTACTATCTCATGTCTGTTCTTGAGAGATTACCTTGCTACTGGTACCGGGTCTTTCAAAGTTCAATACGGAAGGCGAAATGATAGTTACTGAGGTGACAGCCTCTGTCAGTGAACAACACCATGGCGAATCAGCAGAAACGCATATCGGATTTTTTTTCACCTGGACAAAGTAGTTTAAAGAAAACAAAAAAAAACAACAACACTGTCACAACAGATTCTGATTCTGTTGTGTTGTCAGATTCAGAGCCAGAGACTTCTCCTAGGCCTACTACAGCAGATGATGTCTATGGGTGCGTTCGGAAATTACGCACCGGAGCACACTCGCCTATTAGTTTGTATTGGCCAGTGCGCTCAGTGCTGTATTTTCGAACGCGCCCTATGGCTCCGCTAGGTGAGCATTTCCGAACGCACCCATTTGTCATCTTGAACACGACCACGCCTCCCGTTTCCACCTGGGCATGAAGTTCCCTATTTTGGCTTTTTACTAGCCTGGTAAACCCTCCCTCCGGAAATCTCATTTCCATTTGATTTCAGGAATCAAATAGAAATGAGATTTCCGGAGGGAGGGTTTACTAGCTTTTTACCCCAACAGAGTCTATCTGCAGACTGCAGACTAGGGGGCGTATCTCATTGTGGGCGTTTCAGAAAGGGGGCGTATCCCCTTGTGGGGGTCATACCTATGTTCCCCAATAGGATACGCCCCTAGTCTGCAGTCTGCAGACATACCCTTCTCTTTTTACCTGCTGCGTCAGCGTCACTGGTGTTTTTCAACCAGTAGAGTGTGTCACTCTAACTGATTTACAGTACAAGTGAAACGACTTTAAGCAAGTTTTCTGGTAAGGGAAAGTGAGTCTATCCTAAAGGCCTCAGATGTCTACACAGTAAACTACGCACTTGGGAGGAAGAGACGAAAATAATGGCCCAAAATAACGTTTTGCAAGGCGCTGTATCTTCACAGAGCGATAAAGTTGTTTGTGTGCTAATCTACAAACATAACAGCTGTATGTATTCGAAGGCAAGTATTGAACCCAGTCAGTGAATTGTTAATAACTCCTGGTGGCGGGTAGTGCGAGAGAGCTTGTTAACTTGCATGTAATAGCATTGTCTAATCACATGAGGGTGCTGTTACTCTATGTAGTAATGCGGTTCTCTTCTTGTAATCCGTGGCTGGGAATGTTAAACTGCAAGAATTTCAAGATGATCTCTGCCATAAAGGAACCCTTTGTTAAACATTACATTTCAAGAAGTGGCTTTACTCTGAATGCGGTTATATATTATATTTTCCAAAGTTCTCGCTTTATGATGGCAGTAAGGTAGTACTAAAAAAAGGTAAGAAAGAGGCAACTGGTTTCTCAGAAGTACTGTATGGGCCAGTACTGCCCTGCCCACAGTCTCTCTCAACCCCCCACAACATTGAGGGAAGGAAAAAAGCAGCATGGGTGTCCTGAATGTAATGTAAGTTTTCTATAATGCTTTTCCCTATTTGAAAGGGAAGGTGAAACTTTTATCATTAAGACTGATGGAAGGAAGGGGTTGTGACAGCGGTGTAGTAGTTGACAGTAGTGGCGACACCCTGTAAGCACCCCCACATTCACTTAAGTACATGCATCCACAATTGAGAGCATTCTGAAGGACTGGGTATGTGCCAATGACATTTACAGCTGGGGAGAAATTTAAACACTTTGGACTTATTTTGTACTGTTTTGGTGTAAATCACCATCTAACTCAGCCAAATAGGAGCTAGTTTTAGCCTTAGGTGTTTTCTGAATAAGGTTCCTTGAGCACATGTTCATCAGCATGGGTTAGGATTTAGAGTGCAATCAAGTTGAGTGCAAACCAAAGTTGAATAGGCTTACCAGTTTCAACAGCATTACACACACACACACACACACACACACACACACACACACACACACACACACACACACACACACACACACACACACACACACACACACTAGAAATGGCAATGAATGTAACGCAATACACATTACCTGCTGTTAGAGTAATATGTGCTTATGTGTTTGCTACCTACACTTACCCGATGTAACAATTGTAACAATAGTGTCATCCAAAGTGGCAGCAGTGATTTCAGAGCCAGGCTTACGAAAACACAGAATGAGTGTAGTTGATGCTTTCGTTTCAGAATTCTACAATACTAGTGATTCTACATTTAAAACTTGCAATACTAGAGAAATGACCACTGTCAAGCAACTGTGTTCTTTGGTAGGTGATGTCAGGCCAAGGTCATAGGTCACGGCTAAACTCGAAGCCCTGAATGGAAATGTGAATGGAGGAGATGCCTTACCCTGCCAAACATACAGTATTTTATGGCAGTGATACTATCTGGTAATTGTGAAACGAAATCACTTAAGTGAAAGTTGCTGTCACAAAACTATATTGTCATGTATAATTCCACATTTTTAAGTGGATATACCGACATCCTGGAGCTTTCTTAGACTGCACCATGGTACAGCAGGCTACATGTGTTTCTGTGGTTGCTACAGGTTATGGTAGTGTTGCATCATGCCTTGATAGTTGTCTTGTTTATGTTGCAAACAAAGTTAGACGGAGCACCCTGGAGTCTCATTCAGGCATTGCACATACCGCTAGCTAGACATTGGATTATCTTGGTACACTTGGTACACATACATTACATTCAGGGCCCATTTCCCATAATGGCCCAGACCAGGGGTGGGCAACTTTGATGATGGAGAGGGCCACTATATTTCCACACTCACTCCAGAGGGCCACATTGCATATACTGTCTCTCCGTATTTTAACTTCGTTCGCCATTCTATGTCACACAACAGTAGCAAAAATAGCCGATCTACAAGCTCAAAACGCATCGCAGTGCGACACGTTTTGAGCTTGTAGATCTGCTATTTTTGTTACTTTTGAATTGGAATCCAGAATTTAGTTTTTGCTATTTTTCTATTGGAATCCTGAAAAGTTAAATTTTTATTTAATTTCAAATGCATTTAGTTATACTTATGTTAACTTTACAAACTTCTAATACAAATACATCGGACATAAAAAAGACAATAGAAATGTAATACTAGTCATTAAGCTACTAATATAGACTGAAGTAATTAAAGCGGGTCATGCTTGCATGTTTGGAATTGTAACAGCTGAAATCAATAATATATCAGTGATCCGATATTAACCATGCGGGCCGCATCAAGCGAAGGTGGGGGCCGCATGTGGCCCCCGGGCCGCCAGTTGCCCATGTAAAACAGTAGACTGTGGAGATCACCATTGGTACAACATGGATAGTATGGAGTGCAAGAGCAGAGTGCACGTCATGTTATGTGACGGATGGTGTGCTGGGCACAAAACAAGCAGATACATTGTGCATGGTGAACAACAACAAATGGCAGCCATACATTGGCCGTTACACTAGAAAGTATAAATGAACACTGTAGTGTAGGTACTTTTCACTTCATCCCGCTGTTTAGAGGTTTGTTGTTATAATTACACTTCTGTAACACAATTACATGGTGTGTTTAATAATAATAATGGCAGTACTCTAATAATAGCATGGAGAACTGCTTATGTGATTAGTTAGTATAATTGCTGTGGAACACCAGTGTAGAGGCCTTTGTGTTTGTGTGTACTGCATTAAGCCTTTTGATGAGACACACTGGCTCTCTCTCTCTCTCTCTCTCTCTCTCTCTCTCTCTCTCTCTCTCTCTCTCTCTCTCTCTCTCTCTCTCTCTCTCTCTCTCTCTCTCTCTCTCACTTGGCAGTCACATACCTGCTCTATACATTATCCCAGATGATCTGTACGAAACACAGCATGGAACTTATGTCATAGTGGTGTCATCTCTGGAGAGATGACACCCGTGAGTCACATAAAGGCTTGGTAAATGGGCTGTATTCTTGTGTGTGTGTGTGTGTGTGTGTGTGTGGGTGGGTGGGTGGGTGGGTGGGGGGGGGGGGGGCTTATGATTTATTACCTTATGTAATGTCTCAATACTTGCAGTTTCTAAATTAATGATCAGGAGGCAAAAGGTCACGGTTCTTAGATGTATCATGAATAGTCCTTGCACAATTCACTGTGTTTGAATAGAAATATTATTGATGTTGCTCTAACTATTTAAAACAAAAAGAAGTAAAGGGGAAAAATTCCCCATATTTTTAATTTTGGGAACCTAATAACATTTCTATAGTTAGACATTGGTTCGATGATCTGTCTAAGTAGGCTAAACATATAAGATGAACAATAATTATACATCAACCTGCTGACCCCCAGCTAGGTGATTGTTCACCTCGGAACCCCCCCTCCCCAAGGACGAAGGGAGGACCCTGGGGGTCCCCGGACACCACGTTGAGAACCACTAGTATAAGGCTTATTCTCTGTGGGGGCGGGGGGTAGCCCTGGACGGTCCAGAGCGTTGGTGAGTTCTCTCTAACGCTCTGGCAGGCGCGCTGCTCTGCTTATAGACCGAAAATTCCACCACCGTGCGAGGTGTCCAACTTTAGTCAAAATAAACGAAACTACTTTCCTACTCACCGAAACAAAGGCAGTTTTGTTTTGTTGAAAGTCTATTCTCCAGTGTGGGAAGCCTCTCAGGACCCCAACTTCTCTGTAAAATACACTTTTTTTGCAGAAAATAAAATAAACAGACATTATTTTATTTACTCCACTGCGCCCTCTACAGATCTGGTCAATGGTCATTTATATCGACCAGACCTGTAGAGGGCGCAGTGGAGTAAATACAATAATTTCCGTGTGGTGGACAAATCTTATTTTCTTCCCAAAAAAAATATTATACAGAGAAGGTGGGGTGCTGGGAGGCTTCCCACCCTAGAGAATAGACTTTCAACAACACAAAACAGCCGTTGTTTCGGTGAGTAGCGAAATAGTTTTGTTTATTTCTTACTAAAGACAAAGACCTCGCACGGTAGTATAATTTTCGGTGTATGAGCAGAGCAGCGCGCCTGGCAGAGCGTTAGAGAGAACTCACTAACGCTCTGGACCAGGCAGGGGCTAAGGGGGGCTGGTTTACGCAACATCCCCCTTTCGACTGATCCGCTTAAACCAAACGTAGCAGATCATCTCTCCAACAACAAGTAAGAACAGGCGAGACGGTGACCGGTTCACCGACATAAGTCTACAGACAGTAGCTAATAGCCTACTAGTACAGACAGGCAGCGCCGGGACCGTCCGTCGCTCTCCTCCACTCATCTCATCCCAGCAGCCACAGCCACAGCCACACACACACACGCACACTCAGTGTCTGGAGGATCAGTGTGTGTGAGTGTGTGAAGAAGCCAAGAAGGAGTACCATCCATCCACAATGATACGCAGCAGCAGCAGCAGCAGCAGCAGCAGCAGCAGCGAGTGTTTCTGTGACGGATAATGCCGTCACGTTCTGACGCCGTGAGAATAACGGACCGAACATGTAGGGGATGATGATGATGCACCTGCACCTTCATCTAGATGTGGATGGATGGAAGAAGAAGAAGCGCATAGAGACATTATATGCGTCATTCCCACGGAAAATGTCCACCCCGTAAATAAAACGCACATTTTTCGTTTGTGAAGCGAAATTACCGTTTCAACTTTGTTTTCTTTTTTCTGTGGTGATATTTCACTTTGGGGTTCATTAGGACTACTAGTTGCTTACTGGGATTTCCCCCCTGATCGTCATCATGTGGACCCCCACGGAGGACGAGAAGATAGGAGTGGGTGAGTTGATTGATGAATGAATGAGTCTGATGGTCTATCTCAGTCTGCTTGGTAATCCCTGTTCCCTGGATCTGGTTCTGGATGACGTTCATAGCGAAATCCTGAGTGTTTTGAGTGTTGATTTGAGCTAGCCTTGGATCAAGACTCTCTCATATATGTATTTGATCGAGTCTGACTTTTACTTTCATAGATATGCAAATGTCAAAATCGATTAAATACATCTATGATCTAGTCTTGATCCTAGGCTAGTATAAGTGTGTATATATAGGCTACAATCTGATTTCGTATACACTCTCGAAGTTACACATGTATAAGGATGTTACTGCCTGCACTGGAACGGTTGTTGTTTGTTACGAGCTCCTATAGTCCTAGCTCAGCCTCATCATCCCATACGATGTGTTGTCCATGCACGCTGATGTTGTGATTCATGAAGAGAAAAAAAAAGAAAGAATGTGCGCGCATTTTTGTGTGTGTTGTACTTGTACGCACATTTTTGTGTAGCCTCAATTCTCATCTGAAGTGAGCTACAACAGGTGCAGCTTGACCGCTGTAAAATGAAGGGACTAGGGTCTAGTCCCCCCTAGTAGTACTAGGGGGGACTGTTGGGATGAGAGACTGTTATGTTGGGGGTTCTGTTGGGATGAGAGACTGTTATGTTGGGGGTTCTGTTGGGATGAGAAACTGTTATGTTGGGGGTTCTGTTGGGATGAGAAACTGTTATGTTGGGGGTTCTGTTGGGATGAGAAACTGTTATGTTGGGGGTTCTGTTGGGATGAGAAACTGTTATGTTGGGGGGTTCTGTTGGGATGAGAAACTGTTATGTTGGGGGGTCCTGTTGGGATGAGAAACTGTTATGTTGGGGGGTTCTGTTGGGATGAGAGACTGTTATGTTGGGGGTTCTGTTGGGATTAGAGACTGTTATGTTGGGGGTTCTGTTGGGATTAGAGACTGTTATGTTGGGGGGTTCTGTTGGCATTAGCTCTGTTATGTTGGGGGGTTCTGTTGGGATGAGAGACTGTTATGTTGGGGGTTCTGTTGGGATTAGAGACTGTTATGTTGGGGGGCTCTGTTGGGATGAGAGAGACTGTTATGTTGGGGGTTCTGTTGGGATTAGAGACTGTTATGTTGGGGGGTTCTGTTGGGATTAGAGACTGTTATGTTGGGGGTTCTGTTGGGATTAGAGACTGTTATGTTGGGGGTTCTGTTGGGATGAGAGACTGTTATGTTGGGGGTTCTGTTGGGATTAGAGACTGTTATGTTGGGGGGTTCTGTTGGGATTAGAGACTGTTATGTTGGGGGGTTCTGTTGGGATGAGAGAGACTGTTATGTTGGGGGTTCTGTTGGGATTAGAGACTGTTATGTTGGGGGTTCTGTTGGGATTAGAGACTGTTATGTTGGGGGGTTCTGTTGGGATGAGAGAGACTGTTATGTTGGGGGTTCTGTTGGGATTAGCTCTGTTATTTTGGGGGGTTCTGTTGGGATTAGAGAGACTGTTATGTTGGGGGGTTCTGTTGGGATGAGAGAGACTGTTATGTTGGGGGTTCTGTTGGGATGAGAGACTGTTATGTTGGGGGGTTCTGTTGGGATGAGCGACTGTTATGTTGGGGGTTCTGTTGGGATGAGAGACTGTTATGTTGGGGGTTCTGTTGGGATGAGAGACTGTTATGTTGGGGGGTTCTGTTGGGATGAGAAATCAATTCACACTATTCCTAATAGAATTATAATGAGTTGGCTATATACACCCCAAGGAGTGGGGACTATTCTTTTCTATTCTATTCTATTGTATGCTGAGAACACAGTAAAACGGTTGTCGACGAAGATGAGAAATCAGTGTGGATTTATAATGAACATTAATGAGTATTTAGAGAAGTGTAGCCCATACAGTATAGCCTATGTTTTATGTATTATTATTATTGATTCTCAAAAGTGTAGGCTACTGATATAGCCTTATTAGAGTTCGTAATTGTTTGGTAGTTGGACTTACTGAAGAGTTTTGTCAAGAGCCGCAGTTCAGGTGTATTCTCTTTCTTTGCCTCTCTCTCTCTCTTTCTCCTCTCTCTCTCTCACACACACACACACACACACACACACACACACACACACACACACACACACACACACACACACACACACACACACACACACACACACACACACACACACACACACACACACACACACACTTATTATCTCTCTTCCATCTCTTACTCCATCTCTGTCTTTCTCTCTCTGTTCCCTTAAAAAATGTATACGTATATTTAGAGTACAGTAGCCAATTCTACCCAATTTAACTGTTATGCCAATTCATCGTCTCCACACAACTCTGTGTTGCCACTGCTGTTGTGATTGTACCCTACTGGCTCACCTGTCAGTGAGGAGTCCCCACCGGGAGGACGTAGCGCCTCCGTCCCCTTCTCCTCCCGTTCAACACCCCCCTTCGCCCATTCAGACCTGAAGCCGATTCTACAAATGTCTTCTAAATCCCAACAGTATTCTGAAAAACGTACGTTTCTATATCAGTGGTGCTCAAATCTTTTCATGTCAAGGACCCCCAAAACTATATGAATTTGGCCGCGGACCCCCATCTCAAAATATTTTGTTCCAGGGACCCCCAGAAGCAAAGATTTGAGTTAACACATTGAGTGCCAAGAACGCATATATGCGTTCTTTGCGTTCTTTAGAATCCATCACTTGAGTGCCAAGAACGCATATATGCGTTTTTTGAAAAAAAAAAAAAAAAAAAAAAAATTAAATTTGACCCAAAGACCAAGGAGATATGATTTTTTGAATATTTAGACTCCCATCCACTTCCTTGTTAACTTAAAACTTAAAAATTCTGTATCTCGGCTCCTGAGTACTTTTTTTTCTCAATGAAAAATCTCTGGCATAAAACAGCAAAAAAATCTGAAATAACTCTGGCATTCAATGAAACGTTAGCTTTAAAATAATATTTTCACGATTTTTCAAAAATAGAAGATCTACAAGCTCATAGCGCGGTACAAGCTCACAGCGCGGCACTCGGTGCCACGCTATGAGCTTGTAGATCTGCTATTTTTGAATAGCCAAAGTGTAAAATAATGCTTTTTAGCTCAAATAAAAAAATGACACAGATCCGTTCCAATGGGTTAGGAGTCATTAGTGTCATTAGCGCCCCAAACACTGCCAATTGTGTTCAT
This sequence comes from Gymnoscopelus braueri, assembly GCF_963280865.1. NCBI lineage: Eukaryota > Metazoa > Chordata > Actinopteri > Myctophiformes > Myctophidae > Gymnoscopelus > Gymnoscopelus braueri. Next base: position 48,110,897 of record NC_137612.1, on the reverse strand, counting down.
ACAGACGCTTGGCTAAACCTCTGTTTCCTTCAAGGTACACAACAACAGAACAGTGAACCTTTCCTAAAGGACTTTGTCACACTATTTATGAAACCCTCATTGATCCTCAGTGCCATCGCCTTGTTTACATTACATTTCCATTGACATCATCCTACAATCAAAAATGGATAATCTATGATTCAAGTGTGGACATTTGCTTGCCCGTTCAACTTACATAGCAAAGAATTGGGACATACAAATACATTGGACATAAAAAAGACAATAGAATTGTAATACTAGTCATCAAGCTACTAATACGGCTGAAATAATTAAAGCGGGTCATGTTTGCAATTGTTGCAGCTGAAATCAATAATATATCAGTAATCCGATATCAACCTGTGGTCCGCATTACGTGAAGGTGGGGGCCGCGTGTGGCCCCCAGGCCCCCAGTTGCCCATGTAGGATCTAGGGGTAACCTACATAATAACCTTACTTTTATGATGACCATCCTCACTCTTTAGAGGATGTCTTTATTATTCCTAGACTAAGTCAATGTTATTGTCTGCATGTTGTTGTTTTTTTTTGGCTTTTATATAATAACTTCACAAAAACAAAACAAATCCACCATCGACACAAAGCTGCACTGTGCGGTATGGGCCTAAAGGAAGTGTTGAAAGCCAACACTGCAAAACCACATTTAATTTAACTAAAGATGTACCCAAGCCCCCCCACCCCCCTGCCTCTTAAAATCCTGGGGATTTATAATCATCCTCCAGAGAAAACTCACCACTGCTTCAGCCAGGAGGTGATGACTGGGAACTTCTGGGTACACGAATGGATGGAGTGAAATGATGTTGAGGGCTGGTCCAAAACATGACTCACCCAGAGCTGCCAACTCTCACTCTTTGAGAGTGAGAGTCACGCAATTTAACCTCTTCTCACGCCTCACGCCACACTTGCCATTTCTCACGCTTTTCCCCCCTCTCACAGCAAAAAAAAAAAAAAAGAGCAATCGGGTGGAAAACGGAAGCCTCGTCCTAAAACACACTGCCACCCTTTTTTCGCGGACCGTGGCCGCCGCATTAGACCGGGGGCGAGGGTGTTTTAGGACGACTTTTCCAGATTTGTGGTTGGTGCGCTGCGCGATGGACTGCAGCCACGGTTCACATGACGCTCGTCTGTCACTAATACAAACCAATCAGAGGCAGCTTAAGGCGGGTCATTGCGTCTCTCTAGCCAAGGAGAAGGATTTAAGGAAGCACAACACTTTGGTGGAGAAATTAAAAAAGTATACAACGTGAAACGCCGACCGACGATCTGTCAGCGCCTCAATATGCCGTGACTGATTCTGAAGCGGGTCAAACGGTAGATAACTTAACCACCTCCTTTTTACAAACACATTATCTTTACAAATCATTTTATTGAAATGGTGGGTCTGACTACATGAGACTTAAACGTTACACAGGCTGCTGGTGAGCAGCATACATGTTGCTGGTGGGTTTAACAACACACTGTGACTAGCAGTGTTAGTCAAATCACTGGTTCTCAACCTGTGTGTCGGGACCCACAAGGCCCAGGGGGGTCCCCACGTAATTTTTTTGTTTGGGGGGGGTCCCCAGATGACAGTAAAGTGACCATTTTTTTAAAGACCTTTTTAATAAAAAAAAAAGAAGGAAGAAATGAAATATAAAATAGCATTACTGCATGAAAAGTAATCAACAAACAATACTATAGGAAATTGTAATTTGTGAAAATAGCTGATCTACAAGCTCACAACACATCATATCTCGGCATGTTGGTAGTTTGTAGATCGGCTATTTTTACTCTTATAGTGTGACACTCTTGTATGATGAAGTAGGGCAGTGGTTCTCATACTTTTTAATTTCATGGACCCCCAGTTTAATAAGCATTAGGCCACGGACCCCCATTTGATACCTCTTTGCTATCTCTGGGACCCCAATCTATACTAAGAAATCCTAACTCTGAGAGTGTACAAATGGAACACTCTCATAGTTAAAGTCCTGTAACTCCTCAAGGACCCCTGGGGGTCCCCGGACCCCAGTTTGAGAACCGCTGAAGTAAGGCATTCATTTATGAAAAAACAAAGTTGAAATATGGAAAGGTTTCGGCCTGACAGCGAAGATATATATATGATTTAATCATTTGCATTTATCCATCAAAACATTATGTTTATTTGTATTTATTCATTTCCTTCACTTGCTGACGTGCTGCTGCGCAACAGGGAAGATATCCGCCAGGCCAGGTGGCCCTACCCAGGCCCATGAAATTGATAGGCAGTCTACAGTAGCCAATTAGAATGAAATCTGCTAAAACTGACTCATACACTAATACAGAACCATATATAGGCAAAATATTGTCTCTGACTCTCTGTCGGTTGGGAAAACTGTTGACCTTTTATTTTAAAACAATTTCAAATGGTGAAAAAAGCCAATCTACGAGCTATAATTATTAAAAATTAAGAAATACTATATTTTAAATAGTGAAAAATACAGAAAATAGGGGAAAATACATAAAATCTCTAATCTGTGATTCTAATGTGATTAATGTGACCCCTACAGTCAGTGAAGTCCAGGGCTGAATGTGACAAATATTGAGACAAATAGGCTATAACCCAATACATAATTTTATGAAATAAATGGGTTATATTTTACAGATACAGTAGTTACACTATTCTTGTACTATATTAAAATTAAATCATCCTTAACCTTCAAGTTAAATTCATTATTTCCGTGGACTTAAAAATCATCGTTTTATTTGATGGCCTTCTTTTTGATTGGCCTTTATTACAGGCCCTACCAGCCTGTAGGGGGAGGTAGAGAATCACATTATAATACCATTCTGTAGGGGGAGGTAGAGAGTAACATATTATAATACCAGCCTGTAAGGGGAGGTAGAGAGTAAAATTATAATACCAGCCTGTAGGGGGAGGTAGAGAGTAACATTATAATACCAGCCTGTAGGGGGAGGTAGAGAGTAACATATTATAATACCAGCCTGTAGGGGGAGGTAGAGAGTAACATATTATAATACCAGTCTGTAGGGGGAGGTAGAGAGTAACATAGTATAATACCAGCCTGTAGGGGGAGGTAGAGAGTAACATATTATAATACCAGCCTGTAAGGGGAGGTAGAGAGTCAAATTATAATACCAGCCTGTAGGGGGAGGTAGAGAGTAACATTATAATACCAGCCTGTAGGGGGAGGTAGAGAGTAACATATTATAATACCAGCCTGTAGGGGGAGGTAGAGAGTAACATATTATAATACCAGCCTGTAGGGGGAGGTAGAGAGTAACATAGTATAATACCAGCCTGTAGGGGGAGGTAGAGAGTAACATATTATAATACCAGCCTGTAGGGGGAGGTAGAGAGTAACATATTATAATACCAGCCTGTAGGGGGAGGTAGAGAGTCACATATTATAATACCAGCCTGTAGGGGGAGGTAGAGAGTAACATATTATAATACCAGCCTGTAGGGGAGGTAGAGAGTAACATTATTATACCAGCCTGTAGGGGGAGGTAGAGAGTAACATATTATAATACCAGCCTGTAGGGGGAGGTAGAGAGTAACATATTATAATACCAGCCTGTAGGGGGAGGTAGAGAGTAACATAGTATAATACCAGCCTGTAGGGGGAGGTAGAGAGTAACATATTATAATACCAGCCTGTAGGGGGAGGTAGAGAGTAACATATTATAATACCAGCCTGTAGGGGGAGGTAGAGAGTCACATATTATAATACCAGCCTGTAGGGGGAGGTAGAGAGTAACATATTATAATACCAGCCTGTAGGGGGAGGTAGAGAGTAACATATTATAATACCAGCCTGTAGGGGGAGGTAGAGAGTAACATATTATAATACCAGCCTGTAGGGGAGGTAGAGAGTAACATAGTATAATACCAGCCTGTAGGGGGAGGTAGAGAGTAACATATTATAATACCAGCCTGTAGGGGGAGGTAGAGAGTAACATATTATAATACCAGCCTGTAGGGGGAGGTAGAGAGTCACATATTATAATACCAGCCTGTAGGGGGAGGTAGAGAGTAACATATTATAATACCTTTGCTCTAAGTGAAACCTGTGTCCAAACCCAATGTTGAATAAATGTGACTAACAATAGCATAATGTAGTCGTGTTTTTCATCAGAATTAATTAATAAATGCAATTATTAACACTATATAAGCATGAGGGGGCCGACAGGGAGAGCAGCTGGCATGGGGGTGAAGACATCAGTCTTAATGTTAAATTCCTTTAAATCAGCGTTAAAAAGGGCCCTTTTAAAATTTTGGGCCCCCAAATTTTTTTTCGCCGGCCGAACGCATTATGACAGTTAAAGTCTCACTCTTACAAATTTCTGAAAGTTGGCAGCCCTGACTCACCCCTATATTCGTCTGTCTATATCGAGCTTCCTCAGGCCGTATGAGTATGTGTTGTTGTAGGCATGTAGATCTGCTATTTTCAGTGGTGAAAAGTAAATAAGTACATTTACTTAAGTAGGGCCTACTGCAGCTAAGTACAATTTTGAGATATTTGTACTTTACTTGAGTATTTCCAATGTCCAATACTTTTACTTCTACTCCACTACATCTCGGATCCAAATATTGTACTTTTACTCCACTACAATTATTTGAAAACTTTAGTTACTAGTTACTAAACATACATTAACCTCTTCAGGCCTATATACATTTCGGCCATTTGAAAATAGCCGATATACAAGCTCACAATGCGTCGCGATGCGACGCGTTGTGAGCTTGTAGATCTGCTATTTTCAAAAGATTTTAATACATTTTATACACTTGAAAACTTGTGAAATGGGACATCATGTACTTTCTACTTTTGGTACTTCAAGTACATTTTGATACCAATACTTTTGTTCTTTTACTCAAGTAAATTTTGAATTCCAGACTTTTACTTGTATTTCTCCATTGCAGTATTGATACTTTTACTTAAGTAAAAAACTTGAGTACTTTTTCCACCACTTGCTATTTTCGACGCGGGACACTGTTGTACGATGATGTATAAATCAGGCTGCACAAACGAGACTGGGTCATCTTTGAAATTCGCTTGAGTAATGACAGACTACATGAATGAGTGTTATTTTTAATGGTTGGCATTAGCACTGCGGAACACTGAGACTCACTGTGAGCTGATGTATTGATTGACAGCTGTTTGTGAAAGTGAGCGATCAGGGAAATTCGCTGACAGTAAGTCAATGAGGGGAGTCGTGATTGGCATTCTGTTAATTGCAAAGAGACAGTTACAGAATTTGAATGAGGTGTTTTTTTCCCTCCTTCTCTTTTTGTCTGTTCGATAACTGCTGTGCAACACGTTGTGCATTTGGGGCAATGGGTGTTTTCGTTGGGGTTTGACAAGTGATTGAAAAGTTGTTTGTCCTGAATTAACTGCAGCTCAAACCTTTAAAACCACATTTATGAAAGAAAAAATAACGGTGTGAAATTGGAAAGCCTTTCAGACAGTTTGCTAAATAATTTGATTAATTTATTATGAAATAGTTATCTGGCTAAATGGCTTGAATCCCATATGATAGTTAAGTAATAAAAAAGGACAATTGAAAACATTTCTTTAACACATTGACCGCCAGAGGTTAATCTCATAATGTACTCACCAGTGCCAACGTTTTATTGTTGTTTTTTGTTTTTTTCACGTCGCCATAGACCTCGTTAAAATCCTTAAGATTGAGCTGTGCACTGTTTGTAAACATCGCGGACATCTCCCTGCGTCTACCAGTCCAAACCACGTGTCAAACGGAGCCGCCATGTTGTAGTTAGAACGGTTTATGTTAAACAGTGATCAGCGAGGAGAAAAACTACAATCGAAGAAAATGCCGTTTCAGTGTGCGCTTTAGAATGGAGGCCAACGGGATCGGCAAAACGTGATCCAGAATAATTCCGTTTCCGGTGGTGTTACAATGAAATGTTCCGTATAGAAAATTGAAAAAAAAAATCGAAAAAAAGGAAAAAGCACCACAGCCCGTAGGCTACGGGATCGGCGCTGTACAGTTGGATTTATCGGCCCGTAGGCTACGGGCCTGGTGGTGAGAGTGTTAAGGGAAAATTGTCAACCTAAATCTTATTTCTTTAAGGGAAAATTGTCAACCTAAATCCCATTTTTCTGTGTTCTATAGTGTGGCAACACATGTATACCCCTGTATTTCTCAGTTAAATGTTGACATTGCAAAATGATTATGCCACATCGTTTCACATCATCAGGTGTTCGGAATAAAGTTTCCCTTTAAGTATTACTGTAGAGGGAGAAATGCTTGCTTTTACTTTTGGGCTACAGTGATATACACCTACACGTCATCAATGATGTGTCAACATGCTGATGTGAGGCTTGTTTGCCAAGCATCAGCTGAGCTATATAGTTTGTGTGAGCGAAGCACACAGCTGTATTCAGTGGTGCTATATGCACGTGGCAGCGTGAGCTGCACTGTGATTGGTCCACTTTTGTACAGATGGTGTACCTTTGTGGGGACACATACATATAGACTAACCCTGTTATAGACGGATGGCTTAAGAAGAGCTCCGAGTCATGCTGCATTGCCCAGTAGTACGTACAGTCATCTTGTAGTCACGCAATATTCAGACACTTTAGATTCATATGTCTAAGGGGCAATGGTGGAAAAAGTACTCACATTTTTTACTTAAGTAAAAGTATCAATACTCCAATATAGAAATACTCTGTTACAAGTAAAAGTCCGGAATTAAAAATGTACTTGAGTAAAAAGTACGAAACTATTTGCATCAAAATATACTTAAAGCACCAAAAGTAAAAGTACAAAATGTTTGAAAATAGCAGATCTACAAGCTCACAGCGCGTTGCGATGCGACGCGTTGTGAGCTTGTAGATCTGCTATTTTCAAATAGCCTAGGACTAAAGTTTTCAAATGATTGTAGTGGAGTAAAAGTACAATATTTGGATCCGAGATGTAGTGGAGTAGAAGTAAAAGTATTGGAAATTGGAAATACTCAAGTAAAGTACAAATACCTCAAAATTGTACTTAAGTACAGTACTTAAGTAAATGTACTTAGTTACTTTCCACCACCGCTAAGGGGTAATTCAGACCGCTGCGATTTGTTTTCTACAACGTTCTAATTCTTCAATGCATGCTCTGTCATGTGACAGTAAATTATTTTTTTATATGCCAAAAATAGCAGACCATTAAGCTCACAACGCATCACAGACACACTGGCCCTCATTTATCAACGCGGTGCAGCCCAAATAATGGGCGTACGGCGAGATCACCGCACCTTTCGGCATTTATCAATATATCCTGACGTGGGCTTCATCCTACCATACGCTGAGATCTCACGTCTGGTCGAGACCAGTTGTTGACGTTGGCTGCGCCCGTTTATTCCATTCTAGACCTGCGGAGCAGCATTGTCTGACTGTCTGACAGGCATCTGGACACATAATCCACTCCTAAATGTATATCTACACTAATAAATAATCCCTGTGAAAATATAACATTTTATAAAGTAATTTAAACAAACTGCTTTAACAGTCATTCAGTTGCATTGGCTATTTTAAAATTGCAAGCTCAAAAACGGGTCGCATCGCCACGCGTTGTGAGCTTGTAGATCTGCTATTTTCAAAATATACAGCGCTTCTGCGAGCGCATTTTCGGGACTCCCGACGATCTTTTCATGGACAGTGAGGTGTACAAACTTACAGTAGCTTATCCTATGTTATGGAGTTATGTCATAGAGAGTTATGAAGACTACAACCTGCTGGGTTAACGATATAAACCCGACGCTCCAATCTCTTATTAACGTGGCGGTACGGGAATCACTGCCGCCCGTCCGAGTATCGCGGGGAATATCCTACATGACTGCTTGTGCACTGCTCGGTATGGGTTAAATAAATTAATATACAAACGTATTCCATTCATGGCGATGTGATTGGTATCATAATATGTCATTCATGTAGGCTACAAGCCTACGTGACAAAGATTGTACCGCTACGGATTACATGAAAGACACAGTTGGGCGTGTGTGTATGTGTGTGTGTGTGTGTGTGTGAGTGAGAGAGAGAGAGAGAGAGAGAGAGAGAGAGAGAGGCGTGTGAGTGTGCGTGTGCGTGTGTGTGACTTGACAGGCAGCGAGGCGAGGCGATCGGGGGAAACTCTTTCTTATTGGCTTTTGATGTCTTTGGTCGTATTCTGATTCTTCTTCATGTCGTAAAATCGGGGCGTTTTGAGAATATTTAAGGGCGTGTTATTTAAATGACGCTCGTTTTCAGACGTGAGATTTATCAAAGCTCCGACCTGATGTACGCCAGGATTGGCTGTGTAGGATTCATTGATAAATGTGACTTTGACGTTGGTGTACGCCGAATATATGGAAAAATATAAGCCGGTTTATACGCTGCGTTGATAAATGAGGGCCACTGTGTTGAGAGCTTGTAGGTCTTCTATTTTCAGCATGTGACACCGTCGTACAAAAAAGTATAAATCGGGCTTAGCCTACAATGTTTTTCGTCTGGGGCACAACTATTGAAAAGCAATAGGACCGCCCCCTAAGACAAAAACATGAACAAATAAATGCGTGACAGACAGAATGAATTGATCAACCACGGACGAATCACACACTTCCATTATACAGCCCGGCCAATCAGAGGAATAGCTGACTTTTTCGACCACTTGAGTCTTGGTGACTACAGACTATATTAACATTTTGACCTGTTACACCTATTGTTATACCTTTCAACCCCGGACAGCGTCTGTGTCACATCAGTTGTTTCTATATATATATATATTTGTAATTTTTCTGAATACAAATTTGAGGTCAGGATTTAGAGCGCTTTTTTAGAATCAGCCTCAGGTCTAAATGGGTTAAATTCAGGTCCGCACGTAGACTAGTGTAAGAAGGGACTGCATAAGACCTATCATCAGTATTAGACCACTACATGGGTCTTCAACCAGTGGTCCGGGGACCACCAGAGGTCCTTGGGGGGGTACCAAGGGGTCCCCAGCGAAATTAGTTAACATAGCGTCACAATCGTTTAAACCACTAAGCTTTGGCTATTCAAAAATAGCAGATATACAAGCTCATAGCGCGGCACCGAGTGCCGCGCTATGAGCTTGTAGATCTGCTATTTTTAAAAAATCTTGAAAATGTGTGCACATCTTTGAATATGTATGTTTTTTTAAAGCAAACATTTTTAACTCCAATCTTTACTTCTGGGGGGTCCCTGGCACAACACATTTTCAGATGGGGGTCCTCGGCCAAATGTATATCAATTTAGGGGTTCCTTGGCATGAAAAAGGTTGAAAACCACTGGACTAGTGCGTACAGCATTTCACATCTTACATCAACAAGTACATTAAAAAATATGACACGTTTATACATAGGAATGCTGATTTGCGGGGGGGGGGAGTAGGAGAATCATAATCAGCACAGCACAATAGATCTTCACTCCTTCCTTCCGGCTCCTTCCTCATACTGTGTGTGTGGGTGTGTGTGATGTGTGTGTGTGTGTGTGTGTGTGTATGTATGTGTGTGTTTTCTCTCTCCTTGCAAAGCAGACAGTTTTGTTTGTGTTTGGCTGGACGAGACTGTGCATACCAAGGCTGGACGAGTGGTATCTCATAGTGCTTCTCCCATGGTTCCCAGTCCGCTGGAGGCCAGCGGGAGAAAACAACTATTCACTCAGCACTAAATGGGCCTTTGTAGCTCCCATGCATGTCCCTGAATACAGCCCTGGCTTCCTCTAGGGCCGCACGGCACAGCACAGCATAGCACAGCACAGCACTCAGTTCTCTCACTCACACATCACTGGACACGGACACACACACACACACACACACACACACACACCCCCCCGCACACACACACACACACACACACACACACACACACACACACACACACACACACACACACACACACACACACACACACACACACAGAGGGAGAGAGAAAAAGCAGACAGGAATATTATGTGCATTCACACTCTCAACAGGGGACATGTGTGTGTGTGTGTGTGTGTGTGTACACACAGAGAGGTTGACAGGAGTGCACAGACTCACTCACACACACACACACACACACACACACACACACACACACACACACACACACACACACACACACACACACACACACACACACACACACACACACACACACACACACACACACACACACACACACACACACACACATGTCTGTATCAAGGGACGCTGGACACGCATGCATAACACACACAGACAATAACAATACACACACATTCTCACTTTTACCTCACGGGACCAAAAGGATGCTCTTTATTAAATCAACATTTCGGTCGTTAGACCTTCATGAAGGTCTAACGACCGAAACGTCGATTTAATATAGAATACACTGTAAAATGAGGAGTGTAATCCCAAGATTCTCCTTCAGAAGGAATAATTTAACCAATATATCTGTCTAGCCTCTTTCCATCCTTCTCTCTACTGATTTGCTTCCTATTTCTCTCTCTTTCAACTCTTTCTCTGTCTACAGCTGTCTCTCTCCCATCCCTATTTTTGAAACTTTCACCATTTTAGTTAATCTGCATTAATATTTCCTCAAATTCCCCCACCACCTCTCTTTCTACAGTCCAACCCTTCTCTCAATCTCTCTCCTTCTTCTCTTTCTTTCTCTCTACCCGCCCATAGCTTGGTGCAGTGGTTCTCAAACTTTTTCATGTCAAGGACCCCCAGATCTACACTTATTAGCCCGCGGACCCCCATAAGCGAAGATTTGTACGGCTCTAGCAGTGATTCTCAACCATTATAATTTCAAGGACCCCCAGTTTGACATGCATTAGGCTATGGACCCCCATTTACTGGCATTTCTATCTCTGGAACCCCAATTTATCTTGTAAAATCAATGTAAGTATAACTCAGAGAGTGTACAAATGGAACCAAATGGACCCGTTACAGACCCACAAGGGTCCATTTGGTTCCATTTGTACACTAGTTTGGTTCCTAACTATCCATCATTTAGCTGGGGACCCCCTGGAACCCCCTCAAGGACCCCTGGGGGTCCCCGAACCCCACTTTGAGAACCAATGGCTTGGTGAAGTGTGTTTGGGTTCTGTGAGCCTCGTCTGCTTTAATAATATATATTATGCACACAGTGTTTGAAGTGGGGGAGGAAGTAAAAAATGTGAACATTTGAAGAGAATGAAGTTGGGTGTTTATGAAGCGGCATTTTGTATAGGGAGAGAGCTGTAAAACGTTTAACACTGTTCAGTTGCCGCTTTTTTTTATTCATGTCACGTCCCGGGTCTGTCCCCAGCCCCTCCCCTCTCCTCTCCGGTCTCTAATTGCCTAGAGTGGACTCACCTGCGGGTGTCAGCCGTGCCTAGTTGGCTAACGAGCCTCAGAAACTCATTGTGTTGATGTTTGTTTCCGGCTTTCCGTGTATTCCCTTGTGTCCTGTGTTTCGCCCCGTGAGGTGCACCTTATTTTGTTATTATTCTTAAGTAAAGATGTCGTTAAACTGTCCTCCTTGGTTTCCTGCGTTTACTTTGAGTTGAGTTCCTGCATACGGGTCCAAAAACACCGGGTTCCTGAAAAATTATTTAACAGTTGCAGTAGAGAGAGACCGGAAACAGAGAGAGAGAGAGAGTAGGGGAGTGACAGGCAACAAATGGTCCAGCCGGTAAGGAATCGAACACAGAATGAATCCGCTGAATAATGATGACAAGAATGTTAGGGAAGTGGCTCCATCCTCCTCCTCGGCCCATGGACCTCAGGAGACGTCAGGTGGTCTCACATGGCCAGGGAGTCAGAGCCCCACTTTCTTGGGTTTCAAACGGAAACCCAGTGGGAAACATGACCCCCCCCCCCCCCCCCCCCGCTCTGAAGGTTTTTGGTCCGGTCAGATCGTCCGGATCTGAATGATCTTTGTGTCCGAACTGGAGTGTCCCTGGAGTCAGGGTTTGATTAGCTGAGGGGGGTTGGGGGCAGTGTTGCCAGATTCTGTGAGAGAAACAAGCAACCAGGTCTAGGAAAACCAGCCCAAAGGAAGCGACTATGGGCCACATGAGCACTTTAACATATACATCAGCTATCTTGCGGGGAAATTATAATAAGCAGATCTGGCAACCCTGGTTGGGGCCTTGGGGGGAGAAAAATCCATGCCTTTGCTTCTCAGCAAAGGCATGGCCCTCTAATCATTCATTTTTATGGCTGTTGGGGGTATAATGTTTTATCCCTGCTACTGGGCAGACTGAATCAAATACATGCACTTCCATTTTATGACATGTAGACTGTGCTATTTATGTTTTTGATAATGTCACATTTGAAACAATTTGAATAGGAATGTATGTTTAACACATTAACCCTGGCGTTCCTATTGGTCAGAAGACGGTTAGTAGGGTTTAAGTGAAAACAAAACCCAGAGGACATTGTTACTTTCACGGGAAAATGCATCACAGGAATTGTAGGAGCACAGTGAAGGGCCGATATGGACAGAAATGGGACTTTTCTGTCGTCATGGGTTCTATTGTAAATATTAGACAACTATAAGCTGAAATGCACATCAATGGCATGAGAGCTTCCCTTTTTAAACGGTATCAAACACCAACTGCAGTAGTGACAAACACAACATGTCCTCTACTCCTAAAGAGAATCAGAAATGAACGACGCGTAAGAGGGTTTCACACCCGTGACCCCAACTTCTCTAAACATTGCTGCAAGGATGCAAGTGAGGAAACACAGATTTAATTTAAGCAGGGGTCTTGGGCCTAAGTCTCGGTTCTAAGTATTGAGGGTCATATAAAAACGTTGAAGGCCCCTGATTTAGAGACTTGAGATGCAGCCATAGGCTATACAATAGTTATTGTACAGGTGTGTGTGTGTGTGTGTGTGTGTGTGTGTGTGTGTGTGTGTGTGTGTGTGTGTGTGTGTGTGTGTGTGTGTGTGTGTGTGTGTGTGTGTGTGTGTGTGCGCGTGCGTGCGTGCGTGTGTCTTCAGAGCCTCAAACACCGTAGCAGCCTAGAGGAGAGATGTTCATAAATAGTTGTTATGGTTACTCTCTCTATGCCCTGAGACATGCTGGTAAAGCTTGGTTCCACACTATCGCCATAACAACAGCATAACTTCACTCGCATCTTGTGTAGGGGACAGAGAGAGAAAGAGAGACAGAGTGTGTGTGTGTGTGTGCGTATGTGAGCGTGCGTGTGTGTGTGTGTGTGTGTGTGTGTTTGCAAGTGTGTATGGTCTGTGCGTAGGTGTATGTTGTGTACAGTACATGAGTGTGTGCGTGTGTGTGTGTGTTTCCGTGTTTCTGGGTGCTTCAGCAGGCAGGGATGCTATTTTCAATCACTATATTTCTCTCACTGTCACATCTCCATCACCCGCCGCCACCCAAACCCCTCCATCCCCCTGAGAATGAGTGCTACTTCTCAAGTCATAAAACATATTGTAACTATCTTCTCTGTCAGTCATAATAATTATGTCCAAAACTCTTGCTTTTCACGATTCAAATTCAAAAGTAGCCCCCCGGCCTCCTTGGCATTGACTTGGCATTGACTGTAACCAGGATTCCTAATTGTATGACTGACACCGGACCAGGTATATTGGGGGTCATACCTATGTTCCCTGGACCTATGTTCCCCCACTAAGGTTATGGTTAGGGTTAGGTTTAGGTTAGGTCCTATATTCCCCGCTCTCCTAGGAAAGCGGGGAACATAGAACCTGGGGAACATAGAACCTGGGGAACATAGGTACGGTCCCGGTATATTGTACTATAATATATTTGGAATGTATCGAGGGGTGATTTATCCACATTATATTTATATACACCTGCCATTACAAATACACCAGCACTACCCAGTGCAGCAGGTGCTCCCATAATTGCTATTTTAAAACACGTGCCTGCTTTACTGCAAGCTATAGGCTTATGGGTCTTTCAACCGTTCTGCTGTAACTCAGAGAGTGGTTCTGTTTTCTGCACTCTCAGTTAAATGAACACTGGATTTAACTGTGTGTTTATTTCGGAGGATGATCAAGAGCAGCTCCAGTGTTTCAGGACGCTGACACTCGCGTCTCCTGATTAGAGATGCTCACTACAGAGTCCTAATGGGTGGCTGGGTTAAACCATTCAATCCAGTCATTTTAGATTTTGTTTTAGCTATAACCATTATTTTATACTTCAGGCTATTCAAAAATAGCAGACCTACAAGCTCGTAGCGCGGCACCGAGTGCCGCGCTACGAGCTTGTAGGTCTGCTATTTTTGAAAAATCTTGAACATTTGTGCAAATCTTTGAATATATATATATTTTTTTTCAAGTGAACATTTTTAACTCAAATCTTTGCTTCTGGGGGGGTCCCTGGAACAAAATACATATCATTTTGGGGGTCCTTGACATGAATTAGTTTGAGAACCGCTGATATAGCAACATACGTTTTTCAGAAAACTGTTAGGATTTAAAGAAGGCATTTGTAAATGCTTTCCCCGGATGGAATGGCTTAACAAACCTGCATCACAGGCTGCTCTCTACACCCATGCCCTACTACATGATTGCCTCTTTGGGAGACTTTCCATTGTTTTATCTGAGTCGGTCTGTCTGTCTGTCTCTCTCTCTCTCTCTCTCTCTCTCTCTCGGACATATAGTGGGTGTCCCCACTCAGGCTGCGGGCCAGATCCCGTGGCTCAATTATCTATTTCGGAATGGCCCCATCTATCTCTGTCCAAATCTGTCTCTTTTTGTCTGCATGTCTGTTTGTACGTTTATCAGCCTCTGGGCAGTATGTGTGTGTGTGTGCGTGCGTGCGTGCGTGCGTGTGTGTGTGTGTGTGTGTGTGTGTGTGCGTGTGTGTGTGTGCGTGTGTGTGTGTGTGCGCGTGTGCGTAAGGGAGAGAGCGTGTGTGTGTGTGTGTGTGTGTGTGTGTGTGTGTGTGTGTGTGAATGCCGGGGGACTCCATCATTCACTTTAGTCTAGTTTTAATCTCGTCTTCTAATAACTACGATTGTGTATACTCTTTAGACCCACCTACAGTATATTCCTAATAGAGCTGTATGTACAAATGCATTCATTATGTATTATTGTTACCATGGTCACTGATAAACCACACACACTTGGTCTATGGGAGATAAATATGAAACAACTAAGACAAAACACTGAGCTAGAATGAGAGACGTTGTTTTAAATGATAGACCATTAGTCCAGGACTCATGGTCCACTGATTCTCTGTCTCTTTCTCCCTCTCATTAATGCTTTCAATTCATCATAATAAAATCATGTAGAGGTGATCAATAGAAAATCCAATTTTAGTAATTGAACAATGATGCATCATGTAAAAATGTCACAAAAATTAATGAATCACCACATGCTTGTCTCTATTGTGTAGTATACAATTCCAAGGAGTTGAATGAACTCGCAAAGCGAGTGTTGTACTTAGGCCACAGAATCCTGACAATTACATTTCAAATGTTACCCTTTGATTGACTGGTGATAAAAATCTAGTTGATACAGTCGATTAATAAGGGATTACAGATACATTTCTTGTATCTGTAATTGGTATTTCCAATTTTCAGTATTTTTACTTCTACTCCACTACATCTCAGAGGAAAATAATGTACTTTTACTCCACTACAATTATTTGAAAACTTGAGTTACTAGTTACATTGTAGATTTCAATTATTATGACAAAACATACATTAACCACTTCATATATACTGTACATTTCGGCCATTTGAAAATAGATAGCAGATCTACAAGCTCACAATGCGATGCATTTTGAGCTTGTAGATCTGCTATTTTCAAAAGATTTTTAAACATTTGAAAACTTAAAAGGGTACATTCTGCATAATGAGTATTTTTACTTTTTGTACTTTAAGTACATTTTGATACCAATACTTTTGTACTTTTACTTACGTAAAAAAATGTGAGTACTTTGTCCACCACTGGGTAGAGGTACAGTATGTCATCATGATTTATATGTCAACCAAATTCACTCCTCTAAATGGCCCCGATTCTGTGCAGAGATGGCTTTGGCAGCCACATAGGGAGACTTAATCACTTATGCGTCGATCTGGAAAATGATATTAATGTTGCTTGGCAGTGGAGTTTCCCTTTAAATCACGATCAATTCATAATCTAATTGGAATATTTTTTTCCCAATTGCTAATTTGCAGTAGAGCATTCACTCCAATGAACAGTAGCTCTGGTCCATAGCGTTAGAAGGAGTTCTCCTTAACGCTATGGTACTTTCGATCCGTTGCCTGAACAGTGAACACCGCCGGTACCGCAGGCTGCGCAGCCTCTCGTCTCCAGTAAAAATAAAAAATACAATTTCGCTACTCAACAGAACAAAGACGGTTTTAAGATGTTGAAAGTCTACTTTCCTTAGTGGAAACACTCTGAGCCCCCCCACCTCACGTCTAAAATACACTTTTTGACCAAAATGTGAAATAATCCACCGGATGAAAAAAATGTTTTAGTTACTCCACTGCGCCCTCTACAGATCTGGTCAATAGAAAAAATCCATTCCATTCCAAATGTGTGCAAATCTGAATATATATATATATATTTTTGAAGCAGACATTTTTAACTCACTTTGCTTCTGGGGGTCCCTGGAACAAAATATTTTGAGATGGGGGTCCACGGCCAAATACATATATTTTTGGGGGAGCTTGACATGAAAAAGTTTGAGAACCACTGATATAGAACACACGTTTTTCATAAAACTGTTAGGATTTAGAAGACATTTGTAGAGTCTAAATGTATATTCCTGTCAATGAGGAAGTGTCCCGCTGAATGTGATGGTATAGTGTAGTCCCCGCTGGGATTATCCTACAGTGTGTTGGAGAGCTTTGGCGTAGAACACTGAAGTTGTTGCTGGCATGTCTTGCCTTTGTTTGTACTCATGCAATATGGTGCACCATTGAAGGTTGCTGCTTTTCTCCTCTGTGTTTTTGTTCCTTTGCCTTTGGATACACTCCCAGTGTCTCCTCAGCCTTGAATTCTACCAAACCGTCCACAGCCGCCATGCTTGACATGGTGAGTTCCACAAAGGAATACGTTGTTCAAAGTAATCCTGTCGTTCCGATGAGAGGATATCACATCAGTACGTCACATAGTTCATATCAGAACCGATGGTGGAAGTTCTAAATCTTTTTACTTACGTAAAAGTATCAATACCCGATTGTAGAAATATTCTGTTACAAGTTCGGTATTAAAAATTTACTTGAGTAAAAGTAAAAAAGTGTTGGCGTCAATATACTTAAAGTACCAAAAGTGAAAGTACTCGTCACGCAGCATGCCCCATTTCACAAGTTTTCAAAATGTATAGACATCCATCTTTTGAAAATAGCAGATCTACAAGCACATTGACAATGGGTGCTGGGCCAAAGAGATTAACATTGAGAAACTTAAAGCCTGCGGGCTCTACGTTTATCAATAAGAATAAGTTGTCCCCACACTTTTTTGTCAAAGTACATTTGCACATACGAGAAATTTGTCCTCTGCATTTAACCTAACTTCTAGGATCAGTTTGCAAGTGCCATTAATAGCAGCAATTGGGGAGCATTTAGGGGTTAAATGTCTTGCTTAGAGACACCTCGACACTGGGGCCGGACTGGGGCCGGAGGTCGAACCGGGACCTTCTGATTCCCTGGTGGCCTCTACCCATTCAGCTATACGGCTGCTCTAGTACCAGTTCACCTCATTATCTGGAGGGACAGGAGCATTGTAACCGGCTAGTTAGTAGTGTAGATCCCATAAGCCGGATGGACAGGCACCCCGATTGGCTAGTTCTGCTCCATATTGTCGCGAGACAGTCCCCAAGCCTGGAGGGGCGATTGCTCTGCGACTATTAATTCTCAAAAATGACATGGTAATTGTGCACAGGGTGGCCACGCTGTTATATTACTAGACACCATCTTGTTACATGATATATCATCACTAGATCCATTATTCAATTACTACAATGTAATTTGATTAGTTTTCTTTTGATCGATGAATCAGTCGTTCAATTTCTATTTCTATTTCTCTCTCTCTGTCCACCTCCAGCAGGGGGGGTGTGTGTGTGTGTGTGTGTGTGTGTGTGTGTGTGTGTGTGTGTGTGTGTGTGTGTGTGTGTGTGTGTGTGTGTGTGTGTGTGTGTGTGTGTGTGTGTGTGTGTGTGTGTGTGTGTGTGTGTGTGTGTGTGTGTGTGTGTGTGTGTGTGTGTGTGTGTGTGTGTGCGTAACACACCAGGCAGAGATGTTTGATCCACTAAGACCTGTTCTCCACTGACTTCCTGTTCATTCACTCACATTAATAGGACAGCATGCATGCCCGGCCACTGGCTTTGTTGGACAGATAATCTGATTGGTGTGTGTGTGCGTGCGTGCATTTGCATGTGAGTATGTGTGTGTGTCCCCACTGTGTGTTCATTCAACAGTAAACATGAAATAAAGTGGACCTTGGAGACACAGCTGATGAAATGTAATGAACCATTGCAGTTCTGTCAGGTTTAGCTGTTTTGTTTATGTGCTATCATCTACACTAATAGTTGTCCTTTTGAAAGATATTTGTATCATTCTTTTTAATTAGTGCAGCGGCTAAAAGCAATATTTTGGGAGAATCGTTCACTTGGTGATACAAGCGTGAAACTTGGTACAGATCATCTTTAGAGGTCATTTATCGATTTTTTTAATCGAGCCACTTGAAAATCAAAGATGGCGGCCATTTTTCAAGATGGCCGACATCTTAGTGGGCAGTTAAGTGATATGATGGTTTACTTGGTGATACAAGCATGAAAATTGGCATGAGCAGTCTCTGTGGGTCACTTGACAATAGGCCACCCACAGCTGCTTGAAATTTCAAGATGGCGGCCATTTTTCAAGATGGCCAACACTTTAGTGGAGCAATTAAGTTATATAATGGTTTATTTGGTGATACAAGCATGAACATTGGCATGAGCAGTCTCTGTGGGTCACTTGACAATAGGCCACCCACAGCTACTTGAAATTTCAAGATGGCGGCCATTTTTCAAGATGGCCAACACTTTAGTGGAGCAATTAAGTTATATAATGGTTTATTTGGTGATACAAGCATTAAATTTGGCATGAGCAGTCTCTAAGGCTTGCTTGACAAGAAAACACTCCCAGCCACTTTACATTTCTATTTTCAAGATGGCCGCCCCCTGGATCCTCAAAAGATACATTTTCTCATAGAAATGTATGTTTTTTTTTCATTAAGGACGATTATACGATTATTATTATTATGCTAAAGAACAACTTTTAACACATCACAATATAGTTGTGTTGATTTGTTGATCATAGATAGATTAGATAAGAGTGAATATCTGCACTACCAGGGCACACTGGTGATATATCACTGCTGTTAAACTCAGAGTGGGGTTCAATGTCAGCTAATTGAAAGTTGGTATCCCAAATGCTGTCTAATTTACCCCAAAACAGTTAGATAGCCGCACCTGAATTGACAGGTTGTGCCAGCACGGGAGAGCCGAGCCAAGGTTAATGGGGTTTTAGTTAACCGGATGGTGTACAGATCGCTCAGGATTTAAATGGCATTGGATGAACGATCGAACTAAGTGTAGGGTTAAGGCACGAACTTAGTTGTATCCCATACATCAAAGTGCTTGGTAAAAGGTGGTAAAAGGATAAACCCTCGGCCTCTGCCTATGCTGCAGACATGGCAGAAGCCATCATAACAGTTGTGAAAACTAACTGGGACAGATGTTTAATTTGTCAGCAGGTCACCAAGGAAAAACTCATTCAGCCGAGTTTATTCAACAGAGAGCACGATCGTACTGGTTATGATACCATTGCAAGAAATGTTCCATTATTTCATAAGATCAATGCTCTGCCTATCTTACTTAGTCCAACCCGACTAGATGAAGGTGATGGCATAGAAAGCACATCGACAAGAAACAGAGCAAAATATAATTCAAGCTGTAAACTTAGGTTCAACAACACAGAGCTGGAAAGGGCCCAAAAGAGAGCATCTACATCTGCTGAAGACACTGAAGATACCAAAGATATCCATGTCAAGAGGCCAAGAAGATCTAATGTATGACCGGTCCAGCGATGTCACAACTATGAACGAGGCCAGGCTTGATCTCTTTGCCAGAAAGCAAAGACAATATGACTTGATCCCACCAATTCAAGCAGCACTCAAAGAGCATGCCAAACATGCTTCTTATGAGGCTGGATACGTGTGGGGACAGGCATTGAAGCGACATCCACAAATGCCGAGCCCATCTGACTGGGGATGGGTGGAACAGGACGAGAAGTGGAAAGTCTTCTGGACTCCACTTCCACCTATTGCGGAGAGTTGTTGGGAGTTGACCAAATGTGAGTGCTCCAAGGCATGTACTGGAAGGTGTAACTGCTTCAGATATGGACTCAGTTTCACATGCCTATGTAGTTGCCCCTGCTAGAACCTATTTGCATGTTTATTTTACCAGAGTTATTCCCTGTTGTCCTCTGTGTTTTCAAGTGGAGGCCTATGGCTCGGCTTCCCCTCGTCACATCGACGCATCATGTTTTACTTTTTATCTAGTCTATTACTGTGTAATTTTCAGTTGTTACTTTGTAACATTGCTTCCACTGCCTTCCACTGCCATATCTAACAGTGAAGCACATTTTCAGTTTAGTTCCTTAGTATCGTTTGTCATGGTTCCGTGGCTATTGCCATTCAGTATTAGCCATTACTCATAATTTTGGAGCACTGTCCGTTCAGCACCACAACTGTGCTTATCAGCACCACAACTGTGCTAATTTATTCATCTTATTTTTTGTATCCCCACCCCTTAGTATTTATTTGACACATGTAATGGCTGTTAGTTTAAAAAAAACAATATATATATATATATATATATATATATATATATATCCTCCCTTGTGACTGTTACCTTGTCGTGGTAAGGGAGCTTGTTTAGGCCTACCTCAGTGAACCCTGAGAGCTATGCCGGTGGGAGGCAACTCCTGACAGGTCTTACCAAACTGGACAGGTCGTGGGCGAGGAGTCAGACAAAACACAGTCAAACAACCTCTCTTGACAGAGCTTTTTGAGGAACCCAATACATTTCTATGAGAAAAGGTATCATTTAAAGATTGACATCTTGAAATTTCAAGTGGCTGTGGGCGGTTTCTTGTCAAATGACCTTTTGAGACGGCTCATGGCAATTTTCATGCTTGTATCACCAACTAAATGATTTCTTAAGCTTAACTAGTCCACTAAGGTGGTGGCCATCTTGAAAAATGGCCGCCATCTTGACATTTCAAGTAGCTGTGGGTGGCTTATTGTCAAGTGACCCACAGAGACTGCTCATGCCAATTTTCATGCTTGTATCACCAAATGAACCATTATATAACTTAAATGCTCCACTAAAGTGTTGGCCATCTTGAAAAATGGCCGCCATCTTGAAATTTCAAGTAGCTGTGGGTGGCCTATTGTCAAGTGACCCACAGAGACTGCTCATGCCAATTTTCATGCTTGTATCACCAAATAAACCATCATATCACTTAACTGCCCACTAAGGTATCGGCCATCTTGAAAAATGGCCGCCATCTTGGATTTTTGAGTGGCTCGATTAAAAAAGTCAAAGAGTTGACCTAAAGGAATGTTCATGCCAATTTTCACGCTTGTATCACAAAGTGAACGATTGTTCCTACTATCTGCTCTACTAAATTGGCCTACTGTAGCTTCATGCCAGAATATTACCTGTATATTAACCTATGGAAAACATTTATAATTGCACCATAATAGATATTCCTGATACGTACTGATTGTAAGTACACAGTATGTCAATGTAATGCTTGCACTTGCATTGTGTTGTGAGATTCATTGAAACCTCACATAATATAAACAAGGGCAATACTATTTATTCATCCATCTTCATATTTATACCCACATTTTCTATCCTTCATTTTTCTGTCTATATCAAATATAAACAAGTCCAATAATATGTATTCATCCATAATCTTATTTATGCCCTTTAATATTTACCAGTATGCAGTGGTGGAAAGGAACTTAAGTACATTTACTCAAGTACTGTACTTAAGTACAATTTAATTTTGTTTGTTTGTTTTTTTCTACTTTATTAGTATTTCCAATTTTCAATACCTTTACTTCTACTTCACTCCATCTCAGAGGCAAATATTGTGCTGTTTACTCCATTACAATTATATGAAAACTTTAATTACAAAACATATATTAACCACTACCCTACAGTATTTAAACTTCGATCTACAAGCTCATCTACAAGCTTGTGAGCTTGTAGATCTGCTATTTTCAAAGGATTTTAATACATTTTATACATATGATACATTGTTGCATAATGAGTACTTTTACTTTTTTACTTTTTGGTACTTTAAGTATCTAACCCTTGATGCCAATACTTTTGTACTTATACTCAAGTAACCTTTTCAATTACCGGACCTTTACTTGTAACAGAGTGTTTCTACGTTGCAGTATCGATACTTTTACTTAAGTAAAGAAATGTAGTCCTTTTTCCACCACTACCAGTATGTAAAGGGACAAACAGGACGAACTTAAGTGAGTGAGAATGGCAACGCAGGATGTGATCGGACTGTGTCAGCAAGAACTGTCCGTTAGAGTAGACTGGCAGTGCATAAAGCCCTCATTACAAAGACAAATGCACATTTAAGAGTTCAGTGGAGCAAGAAATAATACAGGCACCGATACGGAGATGTGGAAAAAAGTGTTCTGGTGAGATGAGTCATCCTTCACCATATTCTCTACCGGTGGCCCTGTTGTGCTGTGTGTGTGTGTGTGTGTGTGGGGGGGGGGGTTATTTTCCTGGCATGGTTTGATCCACTGGTCCCTTTAGAGGGAAGGGTCACTGCAAATCAAGACAAAGTTATTCTGAGTGATGACCTGTCCTGTATAAACATTGCGGGGGGGGGGCAAGCAAAATAAGTATATAGTATCACAAATCTGACAACCTTTTTCCATTTATACGTTGGCTATTCAAAAATAGCAGATGTACAAACTCGCATCACGTCACTTTGTGCCGCGCTGCGAGCTTGTACATCTGCTTTTTTTTTTTTTATGTTTGGAAAATGTTCATTTTGCTAATTCTTTAACCCATTGAGGCCTGACGTTACGATTCTACTAAATGTCTTCTAAATCCTGTTTTAATAAAAAAAAATGTATGTTGCTATATTAGTGGTTCTCAAGGACCCCCAAAATAATATTTATTTGGCCGCGGACCCCCATCTCAAAATATTTTGTTCCAGGGACCCCCAGAAGCAAAGACTTGAGTTACAAATATTCGCTTTAAAGAATAAATATTCAAAGATTTGCCCAAATGTTCTCGATTTTTCAAAAATAGCAGATCTACAAGCTCGTAGCGTGGCACCGATCTGCTATTTTTGAATACCCAAAGTGTAAAATAATGCTTTTTAGCTCAAATCAAAAAAATGACACGGATGCGTTCCAGGTCTTAATGGGTTTAAAACATAAATCTTCTCTTCTGGGGGTCCCCGGCACTAAAGGTTTTTTTCAGATGGGGGTCCACGGCCAAATGCATATCAATGTGGGTGTCCTTGGCATGAAAGAAGTTTGAGAACCACTGCGCTAGAGGAAAGGGCATTGGGTCACCAAAATCACTAGAGAGCACCAATGTGCACAACAGATTCCGTGGCAAACCGGCCAGTAAACGTGGAGGCAATTTATGTAACATTATATTGTTGTTTTTCTCCTCCATTTGTTCCATTCTCCACCATGGGAAAGAACCACTAAGGTAGCTTATGACAGATTAGATTTTAATGATTCGACTGCGTGTAATGACGAGTGTTTCCTTCTCTCTGCTGAATCCTTCCTCTGTTGGGGTCTGTGTGTATCTTCATGCAAGAGTGGTCTGTGTTTCCTCTTCATATTTTCTTTCTGTCGCGCCTTCCATTGCTGAGTGTGTTCAGAGCTTGTAAAGCCTAGCAGTTGATTCATGTATGTTTCTGGCACAGTGTGTATGCGTGTGTGCGAGTGTGTGTGTGTGTGCGTGCGCGCGTGTGTGTGTGTGTGCAGATTTGCAGCTTGTTGCTGCATCTTGTGTGTCTATGGATTTATGCCTATTTGTCTAGTCTTAGACACAGAATATGCTGTCTGGCATCCGTGTGTGTGTGCGCGCGCGCGTGTGTGTGTGTGTGCGCGTGCACATAAACTAGACCTGCCAGTAGGGTAAGGAAGTCAGTCCCTGAATATGTGTCACATAAATGTTTTATACTTTTTGAAATATTTCACTTTTGGAATGGCGGTCCGGATTGGGCTGAGACTTTGCCAATGGAGACGACTGACATCATAGAACTGATGTCATAGACGACTGACGTCATAGAACTGATGTCATAGACGACTGACGTCATAGAACTGATGTCATAGACAGTCGTCTAGAACTGATGTCATAGACGACTGACGTCATAGAACTGATGTCATAGACGACTGACGTCATAGAACTGATGTCATAGACGACTGACGTCATAGAACTGATGTCATAGACAACTGACATCATAGAACTGATGTCATAGACGACTGACATCATAGAACTGATGTCATAGACGACTGACATCATAGAACTGATGTCATAGACGACTGACATCATAGAACTGATGTCATAGACGACTGACATCATAGAACTGATGTCATAGACGACTGACATCATAGAACTGATGTCATAGACGACTGACATCATAGAACTGATGTCATAGACGACTGACATCATAGAACTGATGTCATAGACGACTGACGTCATACTGGCCACATGAAGGCCGAGAACCAAATGGAAGCCATGTTGTTATTATTAGACCCTCTTGTTTTACATTGATTCAAAGCTTCTAGAACATTGGTTCTCAAAGTGGGTCTTGGGACCCCCAGGGGTCCTTGGGGGAGTTCCAGGGGGTCCCCAGCTAAATGATGGTTAGTTAGGAACCAAATGGACCCTTATGGGTCTGTAACTCTGAGAGTAAAAGTACAAAAGTATTGGCATCAAAATATACTTAAAGTACCAAAAGTAAAAGTACTAAAATGTTTGAAAATAGCAGATCTACAAGCTCACAACGCCTCGCATCTTGTAGATCTGCTATTTTCAAATAGCCTAAGTATGCTTATGGCTGAAGTGGTTAATGTATGTTTCGTATAAAATAACTAAAGTAACTAAAGTTTTCAAATAATTGTAGTGAGATGTTGTGGAGTAGAAGTTAAAGTATTGAAAATTGGAAATACTCCAGTAAAGTAAAAATACCTCAAAATTGTACTTAAGTACAGTAAATGTACTTAGTTACTTTACACCACTGCTGTTTGCTAGCTAGCAATTAGGTTCAGGATCTTCATTTCAAAACAATATGGTTTCACAAAATAAAAGCGCGTTTCGCGAAAAAAATAAAAAAGATCGAATGTTGATTTAGAATCTGAATACCGACGTTATGAATGAAGCTTCAATCTATTCGGCACAGCCCTAGCTTACATGATCTCATTGTGTTGCCTATACAGTATTTGTGTATATTTGTGTGTGTGTGTGTGTGTGTGTACATGCAAGCAGGCACCACCCAGACAGCATGGTCGTATTGAATTACTATAATGGCTCAGTAATGGGTAAGCTGCCTCTGGGCCACAGAGTAGTCTGTGGGTAGAGAGTGTGGAACAAGCCAGAGGCTACAGCGCTGCGCCATCGCTCACAGGCATCATAATGCGTTGAGTCACTTTACAGAGCACAGCGTAGTAGAGAGGAGGTCATTGTGGGTTCGGGGAGCAAAGGCCACAGGGCACTATAAGCTTCATGTCAACAATAGTTGGAGTGGATTGTAAGTGGCCTTGACGTTTGTGTTTGGGTCAAATCTGTCCCGTTTGTCTGAATAATAAATGTTGTGTTATTGTGTTTTCCGCCACAGCAGGCATTTGAACATATCAAACTGATGATCAACACTTTGATTGAACTGAATGTTTAAACCCATTCAATCCGGGAACGCATCTGTGTCACTTTCTTTGGGCCGCGCTATGAGCTTGTAGATCTGCCATTTTTGAAACTGTTTGAACATTTTTTGCAAATCTTTGAATTTCTACAAACGGTTTTTTGAAAAAAACGTATGTTTCTATCTCAGTGGTGCTCCAACTTTTCCATGTCAAGGACCCCCAAAATGATATGTATTTGGCCGTGGACCCCCATCTCAAAATGTGTTGTTCCAGGGACCCTCAGAAGCACAGATTGGAGTTAAAAATGTTTGCTTTAAAACATACATAAATATTCTAGCTCATACATATATACAAGCTCATAGCGCGGAGCTTGTGTATCTGCTATTTTTGAATAGCCAAAGTATAAAATAATGGCTATAGCTCCCCTATAGCATCCCTATTCTGAGCATGTCATAATAGGCCAACATTCAACGAAAATACCACATGTACTCACAATGCGCTGTGAGCTTGTAGATCGGACATTTTCAATTACGAGATTTGGTGTACAGGGAAAAAAGGAGCCGGTCAAGTATAGCTCCCTGGGGGACTTTCAAATCTAACTATACTGTAAGTATACAGTACTGTGAAACATGTCAGAACACCAGTGTCATCCTAACCAACACTCTACTCTACATCAGTGGTTCTCAACCTTTTCAGGCCGCGACCCCCCCAAGATAATCATATATGAACTGGGGACCCCCCAAAATCATCACATTTGAAATGGGGACCCCCCAAAATAATCACATTTTGCAAGGCGTTGTGAGCTTGTAGATCGGCTATTTAAAAAAACATCCCTCTTTCTTATATCATTTGACAATTTGGCCAATGTTTGACCAGTTTTTATTGTACAGTTTCTAGTAAAAGTCCTTAACTTGTCACTTAAAGGGCAAGACCACTTTGGTAGTGGTCTGGGTTGTGTAGTTACCTTGCCATGATGTAACTCCAAAGGTGGACAAGAAATGAAAAATAATTGCTCCATTAATTAGAAATTGATAATTCAAAATATGCTCCTCATTGACTTACATTTTACAGTAAAACATCTCTCAAAGTCGTTCTTTTAGCATGTAAACGAACGTAAACAAAGTTGATTCAGACAATATAGAACATCATCAAACCCAGTACTGTTTTTTTTTTTTAATAAAAATGTTAACTTACTGTTGATTTTGCTATTTTTATTACAAAGAAAACCCGGACTGGATCGGCGGATCCGGATCCGGATCTTCAAATAGTAAAATCATCAGGAAGTTGACATTTTTATTAAAAAAATAAACAGTACTGGGTTTGGTGATGTTCTATATTGTCTGAATCAGCTTTGTTTGTGTTTGTTTACGGGCTAAAAGAGTGACTTTGAGAGCTGTTTTACCGTACAATGTAAGTCAATGAGGAGCATATTTTGAATTATCAATTTCTAATTAATGGAGCAATTATTTTTCATTTCTTGTCCACCTTTGGAGTTACATCATGGCAAGGTAACTACACAACCCAAACCTCTACCAAAGTGGTCTTGCCCTTTAACTGTCACCTCCCGACCCACAGGTTGAGAACCACTGCTGTATAGGTACAGTCTTAAAGCAGCAGTACAGTAGATAAACACATACTACACATAGTACGTATACTGTCAGCGTTACAGCAGTGGACGTGCCACCAACGTTTTCCACAAGCTCTAGCAGTTGTTTCTGGTATAACATTGAATGCTGCTGCTGTGTGTGAGACATCAGGGTCAGAATTAACATGCATTAACATGAATAATGGAACCACTGTCTGCATTTTTTATCTCTGCGTTTCATTCGTGGCACAGCGCACATCACTCTCTCTCTCCCTGGTGCTTTATCGTTATGTACACTACAGTACCTCTCTCTCTCTGTCTCTCTCTCTCTCTCTCTCTCTCTCTCTCTCTCTCTCTCTCTCTCTCTCTCTCTCTCTCTCCCTCTCTCCCCTTCCCGGCTTTGACCCTTTATTTTTTTGCTCCCTCCCCCTCTCTCTATCCCTCACGAAAGTGTGTGTGTGTGGTGGAAGAAGTACTCAGATATTTTACTTAGGTAAAAGTAGCAATACCACACTATAAAAAAATACTCTGTTACAAGTAAAAGGCCTGTGTTCAAAATGCTACTTGAGCAAAAGTACAAAAGTATTTGCATCGAAATATACTTAAAGTACCAGAAGTAAAAGTACTAAAATGTTTGAAAATAGCAGATCTATAAGCTCACAAAGCGTTGCATCGCGACGCGTTGCGAGCTTGTAGATCTGCTGTTTTCAAATAGCCTATGTATAAAATGTGGTTAATGTATGTTTTATTGCGAACGCAGCGGAAGGAGGCGCGCCTTCCGCGCCTCCGAGCAAGTGGAGCTTACTATGAAACCCTGCTCGGGTTGTGTGTGTGTGTGCAGTATTGTGTGCACACGCTCTCATTGGCTGCTGACACATCTCAGAGTGCAGCCGCGCCCCCATGTGACTCACGCTCTCATTGGCTGCTGACAGATCTCAGAGTGGAGCTTACTATGAAACCAACCCGCTCGCCCCCCAAACACGGTGAAATAGCACGGATTGACAAACGGCAATTCCGTGCATAGATGACTAGGAACTCCGAAACTCCGTGCACAGGAGAACCATATCCCCCCCATTAACTTCAATATGAGGCAGTCACGTGACTTTCTCTCTACACTCTCCCCATCATGGTGAAATAACACGGATTACAAGTCCGTAAATACACAACATAACAATTTAAAAAAGACAAAAAAAAAATAGGGGTGCGTTCGCTTCCCGAGTTCGCGCGTCTTACTTGTAATAGAATAATTTATATCTGCAAAGTAACTAGTAACTAAAGTTTTCAAATAAGTGTGTGTGTGTGTGTGTGTGTGTGCAATTCTTCCAGCTCATTCTCTCTCCTGTGTCTCGTCGTATACATATCTGTCGACAGAAACCTCATATCTCCATATTTGAACTTTTTGTGTTTTTTTCGTAAATTAATGCCCTACTTGATCACACTACAGCGTCACGCAAAAGCAGGAATTACTGTTTGCCTTGGTTAGCCAGTTGGCATACTATTCACCTTGATGAAATCCCTTTGTATAGTCCCGCAGTCATCTGAAAACATGACAATAAACGTGAAATGATTAAATAATCACAAACAGAATTAGAGGTGACAGAAAGTCAACGTCTTCTCTGAGGCCAAATCTAAGCAGTTTTAGTACAATGTTATTTTGTAACATTAGCAAAAAAAAAGTAGCAGCAAGTAGGATGCTTCTTAAGGTGCTGTTTCAAAGACCAGTTTGTGCAGAATGGAAAGGTTAAAAAAGAGAAACGCATAATATACTGTATCTCACCTAAAGGGAGCCCGGTGTTCATGCCTTGTTCAACAGTGAATAATCTTGTCATTCCTTAAGAAAAGACAACAGGAAGCCCCAGCCCCCTGGCAGACAGACAACAGGCAACGACCATAGATAGCTTTAAAAGCAAGCTCAAGACCCACCTGTTTTACTCTTGCTTTATAATAGTTCCCTGTAAATGTAGATTTAGTATATCTTGCAATAGGTAGAGTCTGTGTGGCTCCTTTATTGAAGTGAATCCTTCTGAAGTGATGTTTTGTTCTTTTCTTGTATTGTTTTAATTTTGATCTTGCCTCCTTTGAACTTGTTCTTGATCATGTTTCTGATCTTATTGTTTTTAAACCTGTTTGATATTGTGTTATTTTTTATGTAAAGCACTTTGAGCTCCATTTGATGTCATGAAAGGTGCTAATCAAATAAAGTTTATTATTATTATTATTATTTGCAAGAGGAGGTAGGTTATCTTATAGGTGAGATTTATAGTGACTTGAAGGAGTTTGTAAATCGGTTCCCTTCCCACTACTGCTCAGTCAATGGAGCAGACACTGCTACAGTATGATGTCAGCACAGTCTCATCTGTAAGCATGCTTCCTATGCATTGTATTTAAAAATCCAGCTATTATATATGTTGGCAGCTTACTTTGATCTGCGGTTTTGTGTTCTATACATTTATTTGCATTGTGGATACAGTGTTTGTATGGGAATTTATAACCCCTTAAAATCGTTGAGTAAGATCTAGCTCTTTTTAAAGAAAATAAGCAAGCTAAATTAGTATAGTTTGCAAAAAATCCATAACAGCACAAATAATTGCCATGAGAATAAAATATACAGCATTACTCTAATGTAAAGTGGGAGATTACTGAGCTCCTATAAATGATTTAGTGAAGTTTTAAAAGAATCCCCACAAAGTCTTTGAATAATGTCAAATTACAGAAAATTGCATCACTAAAGATTTTCTTTTTTTTCTGGTGAAGGGCCCCTGCATTTCCTATTGGTCGCACACCGTTGTTGTGTACAAAATAGTCTACAAGCTCACAACAGATTTGCTTGTGATGCTTGTCGATCTGTTATCTTCGATGCGCGCCGTGCCACACAACCAAGTTCGTATCGGGCTGTATTGCAGCGTGAGCTCTTGTGAGCTTGTAGATCTGCTATTTACCAGTGGTCGGAAGAAGTACTTACATTTTGTACTAAAGTGAAAGTATCAATGCCACAATGTAGAAAAAATACTCTGATACGAATAAAAGTTCTGTATTCGAAATTTACTCAAGTAAAAGTATTCACGCATTTTGCAGAATGTCCCATTTCACACGTCTCCAAATGTATAAAATCCATTGAAAATAGCAGATCTACACGCTCACAACGTGTCGCAAAGCGACGCGTTGTGAGCTTGTAGATCGGCTATTTTCAAATAGCCTAAGTACAGCCTGTATGCATACAGGCTGTAGCCTGTATGTAGCCTGTATGCATAGGGCTGAAGTGGTTAACGAGCGAACATTTGTAACTCAAATCTTACCTCCCCAAATATTTTGATATTGGGGTCCGCGGCCAAATGCATATCATTTTGGGGGGTCTTTGACATGACGTTTGAGACCCACTGCTGTATAAGGCAAATATCAGGCAAGTATTTACGCTCTGTGACGCTTTGAGACCTTGTACAGCACAGTATATATCTGCTATTTGCACGCTATACCAAGTTATCAGGCATTAGATATGTTAGTGCTCTGACCCCCCTCATCACAGATTAGGACATGCACCACTTCTCTCTCTCTACACACACACACACACACACACACACACACACACACACACACACACACACACACACACACACACACACACACACACACACACACACACACACACACACACACACACACACACACACACACTCACACACAGAGGCCTGGGGTGGGGGTTGTCATGTTTGGCCATGCGCCAAAATGAAACTTATTTTATCATATGTAATGTAACCTATTTTCTTATTCCCCCCCCTGGGCAGTTGCTTAATTACC
This sequence comes from Gymnoscopelus braueri, assembly GCF_963280865.1. NCBI lineage: Eukaryota > Metazoa > Chordata > Actinopteri > Myctophiformes > Myctophidae > Gymnoscopelus > Gymnoscopelus braueri. Next base: position 48,079,639 of record NC_137612.1, on the reverse strand, counting down.
CTTCTGTATTCACAGTGATGACCCTGTGGGGTGCAGAGGCAGTGAGATTCTTATGATTTTTATTATTCCGCATCAGAAATGTACAGAGACAAACGGGGAAGCATTTTAAACCATCTTCAACGGTCTATGACAGCCTGTTTGGGTCCTTTATGTTATGCTTTCACATGACCAACGTTGACTTTAGAGTCATGTTGGGTCCAGGTGTATTTCACACTATTTGTGGTGTGTCTAGATTATTGTTTGTGTGTGTGTGTGTGTGTGTGTGTGTGTGTGTGTGTGTGTGTGTGTGTGTGTGTGTGTGTGTGTGTGTGTGTGTGTGTGTGTGTGTGTGTGTGTGTGTGTGTGTGTGTGTGTGTGTGTGTGTGTGTGTGTGTGTGTGTGTGTGTGTGTGTGCGCGAGTTCAACCTTTCTCATATGCATGTTTCTCTCTCTTAGCCTATGTATTTATGTATTATTCAAATTGTTATTTATGTGCAATCCATGCATGTCGGCATTATGTATTTCTGTGTGTGTGTGTGTGTGTGTGTGTGTGTGTGTGTGTGTGTGGGGGGGGGGGGGGGGGGGGTGATGCACGCTTATGCATATACATATAGACATCAAAGAAGTGTGACAGCAGCAGGTCATTGAGAGTTCACAGGGTTAAAAGCATGCTTTAGAACAAAGAACCTCCATTACATGTGTTGTGCCTCCCGGAACTACAAATGAGGCCAGATGGCCCATGGGAGTTGAAGGCATACACTTTTAATACACATGTACCATATGAGTCAGGCTTTTTATATAAAATGCTCTAATTTTCCTGCCGGTTGGTGCGTTTTGATGTTGATTGCCCCGTGTGTGTGTGTGTGTGTATGTTCATGTTTGTACCAGGGCCAGCTTTGATGTTTTTTTGTCTTGTTACATTTTACTTTTCTGAGTGACAGATACAACACTAGACAATATCTATCCATCTATCCATTCATACAGTCAGTCAGTCAGTCAGTCATTCATTATTTCATGTTAGGCTATATGTCTATCTATCTACAGATTGAACATATCTATAGAGCAGTGGTTCTCAACCCCTTTTTAATACCTAAAAAAAAGACCATTACTACATCAAAAGTAATCAACAAACCATACTATAAAACATATTGGCCAAATTATCAAATAATGTAAGAAAGAGGCAAAAGTTTAGAAAATAGCAGATCTGCAAGCTCACCACGCCTCGCGTTGCGAAGCGTTGTGAGCTTGCAGATCTGCTATTTTCACAATGTGTATCTGTGGAACGGAGTCAAACAAAATGGTGGGTCCCCAGTTCAAATATGATTATTTTGGGGGGTCGCGGCCTGAAAAGGTTGAGAACCACTGCTATAGAGAACTTCATTCATATGCATAGACCGACCAGACAGACAGACAGACAGACAGACAGACAGACAGACAGACAGACAGACAGACAGACAGGCAGACAACGCCAATACAGACAAGTACTCTAAGGCGTTAATTTGTCCCACCAGATTCCGTTTATTAGCCCCAAGTCTCTCTCTCTCTCTCTCTCTCTCTCTCTCTCTCTCTGCTCCGTCCCCTAATAAGCCCCATGCTAATTATCTCGTTAGCCATTTCAAAGGAGCCTCTCAGCAGTGCCGTTTGTCTACAAAATGCCTCGCAGCGTGCGGCCGCATGCGCCGAGCAACAATAACCTAAATACAAACAGAGAGCGGGGAGGTGGGAACAGATTGTCTTTCCTCAGTGTGTGATGTCTCATTTCCACTGAAGGAGTTTTTTTCATAATGCTAGGCGGCACTGCAAAGGCAAAAAAAAAAAACAACAACGACGACAACCCAGGTTTAGATTCAGTTTGATATTCGGGACACATGATGGATGAATGCGTGCTCACTCATGTACGGATGGATGAGTATATTTATTTCTACTTAGGATATGTATTTGAGGGTGCACGCACGCACGAACACACACACACACACGCACGCACACTACTCCGTTTACACCAGTGGTTCTCAACCAGTGGTCCGGGGACCACCAGTGGTCCAGGTTCCAGGTGGTCCCCAGCTAAATGATGGAGAGTTGGTAACCAAATGGACCCCTTATACTAGATCTTTAACTCTTGAGAGCGTACAATGAAGCCAAATGGACCCTTACGGGTCCATTTGGTTTCATTTTACGCTCTCAAGAGTTAAATTATTGTTAAACATCTATTATTACTTAATTTACACAAAGTCTACACATTTGGAAAATGTAGAATAATTGTTATTTTGATCAACGTTGGCCTGTTGTCTCTCCTATGGCACCAACATCAATACAACACAGAATTGTGGCCAAAATCGTATCCAACGACAACAAAATATTCGAAGTTTTGGGTCTGAGAGGCTAAATCTCGTCAAACGGTGGTCCGTGGCTCAAATGCCGAATAAATGATGGACCTTGATACGAAAATGGTTGAAAACCACTGTGTTGAATGACCGCTCCAGATTTTTACAGTGTACATTATAGGATCAAACCAGCCGCATTCAGCCCTTCACTCCCACACAGCAAAGGTCACGGCAGAGCAAGTTGCAAGCAGTATTCATTCATTGGCAGATCCATCACAGAGAGATGGGTACAACACTCCCTCCATTAAAAGCCAGTCTCTCTCCATTTTACGTGTGATTTATTGAAGTAACGGGGGACCGTTGTGGAGGCGCCCCTATGGCTCGGTGGTGTGAGGCGCCAAGCGGACGCTTCTGACTTAGTGAGTTATGGAACCCGGCTTGCAACATTTGTCATTATGCTATCTCTCCCTTGCTTTCTCTATCCCTCTGTCTTATGTTTTTGTGTCTCTCTCTCTGGCACACACGCACGCACGCACGCACACACGCACACACACGCGCACACACACACACACACACACACACACACACACACACACACACACACACACACACACACACACACACACACACAAACACACATCTTTGACATACCCTCATGTCTCAGCCAAGTACTGTCCACATAACCTCGCGTCACAGACTTTCCACCTCGGAGGAAAGCCTGGTATTCGTTCTAAAACTAGCCGTGTGATCCGGTTTAGAAAAAAGGAAAAAAATAATCGCGTTTCCGGTGGTTGGTTCCGGTTGGCGTCGCATTGTTTTTGTTCCCCACATAATGCGAATCAATGAGTTTAGTCTCGCTAGTCACGCCATGAGTTAGAATAGAAAATGGACTTACCAAACCATTATTATACCAAAAGAAACCAAACAATTATACCAAACTAAACAAGTTTTAAACTAGGGGAATCATTTTGGAGAGAGGGATGGCGAGAGCTGGTCAACAGATCGTCTGTGGTGCCCCAACGACCCTCCGGGGTTATGGGATAGGTGAAGGTGAATCCTTTTGGAGTTAGACGGCGCCGGTGGTTCCGGTCGTTGGTTCCAACCGGATCAGAAACCCGAAAATGGTATTGATCCCAGGCTACTGTCCACATCATCTCAGTGCCCCTCAGTTTTTGTTACATGTCATCCTTCACTTTCCGTCCAGTCTAAATACATCTCTGATGGCAAATCGAAAAAAAGAAAAGAGAGAAAGGTCTTTGGCTCCGCAACCGGTACCAGCACCCAATTTCTACATGGTCCTGAGTCCAGGAGTCTGAGGTCACGCAATCTCATTGGCTAACCACCCCCCAGTCTCATTGGCTACCCCCCCCCCCCAATTCTCATTGGCTAATTACCCTCCCAGATCCTTACACTGGCCATAACCACACCAAACCCATACCTAAACTTATCGTAATAACAAATTACAACCGTTTTAGCGTTACACCTAAATTTAGGTTGCCACGCTCGGCTCCGTCTATTTATGCAATGCATTGTTGGTATGATGCTGTCCAGTGGCGATTCTATAATGGCGGCCCGATGATTTTTATTAAATTTTGTATATATATTTTTTTAATTATATTAAAATTATTATATTAATTATATTTTTTGCCAATATATGGCAAGTACATGCAGAATATATGCTGCATATATGCCATATTCAGGTTCATATATGTGCATATGTGGATATATAGGAAATATATCTCTCATATAGCTTATATATGACCACATATATGCCGCATATATGGATATATTTGTACATATATGTAGAGACAAAATATATGCAGGCGGCCAATTTCTAATATGTCACATATGTGATAAACATATATGTTGCATGTATAAAAACATATATGTTCATATATGTCCTTTGCCCCCCTGCTGGCAGAGGCAAAAATCGCCTATGATGCTGTCAGTTCAGGAGACGCTACCAAAGAGAAACTGTCTGCTGCCGTTTCCTGAATTAGACGGACATGGGAAATGTAGTTCATCAACGTATAGCACCAATACATTTGTGCCTATATATCTTCTTTGTGGGAACTGGGAAGTGACAAAATGTTGATTTACTGAAAGTGGGCATAAAGTGGAGACGCATGATTCAAACAGCTGATGCGTGAATGGGCAAAATAGTACGACCACCCGACTGCTTCCATCAAACACACTGACTGCAGCTTAATCCTGCAGAAATCTACCTGTTGAAGTCATTACGACGTTCGAGGGGTGATGTACGGCAGAGGGAGCACGGGTGACAGCTTGAAGAATGATGTTTACGCTCCCAGATATCTGAGACATGGAATATTTTAACCCATTCAATCCGGGAACGCGTCTGTGTCATTTTAGATTTCTTTGGCTGTTCAAAAATAGCAGATATACAAGCTCTTTTTTATTTTCTTTCTTTTTTTTGTTTACTTATGTCGCTATATATCAGTGGTTCTCAAACTTTTTCATGTCAAGGACAAAATGATATGTATTCCTGTACCCCTGTCTCAAAATATTATTTTCCCCATAAGCAAAGATTTGAGTTAAAAAATACATTCTAAGATTTGCACACATTTTCACGATTTTTCAAAAGAAATAGCAGATCTACAAGCTCGCGCTATGAGCTTGTATATCTGCTATTTTTTGAATAGCCAAAGACATCTAAAATGACACAAATTGCGTTCCCGGGATGAATGGGTTAAAATAACAGTGTCAGGGTGTAGCACCATCACAGCTGTGATCAGACGACTGTAACAAGGAAATGAAAAACTCAACTGTGTGTGTTGATGTTTTACATTGTACGTCATTGTCAAGTAATGCATCAGAACCTTTACTGTAAAGAGATATACTCATAAAGAATTGCTATACTGTAAATGATATATTGTTTCTGTAGGCTCTATAGGCCACATTTCTACCTTTTTTATGTTTTCTCCTAAATAAATGCCTCCTTATACAAGAGCCGTCTACAAGCTGACAACGTGTCGCATTGCGAAGTTGTAGATCTGCTCTTTTCCCTATTAAAAAAAAAGCTAAAAGTAGTTAAGTCTGTCTGTGGGTTTTATAAATATTTAACCAATGAAAAGCTTGTGACCAAATACTGTAATAACTACATTGGATCGACTGGACCACCGGTTATTTTTTTCCCTCCATTTCATGATTAGTAATGGCTTAGACATGTAAGATTTCCACCAGACTGTGATGATATCAGTGGTGTAACTAAGTACATTTACTCAAGTACTGTACTTAAGTACAATTTTTAGGTATTTTTTTTACTTTACTGGAGTATTTTCAATTATCAGTACTTTTATTTCTACTCTACTACATCTCAGAGGCAAATATTATACTTTTACTCCACTACAACTAGTTGAAAACTTCAGTTACTAGTTACTTTGTAGATTTTGAATATTATTACAAAACATACATTAACCACTTCAGCCCTAAATATACCTTTCGGACCTTTGAAAATAGCAGATCTACAAGCTCACAATGCGTCGCGATGCGACTTATTGTGAGCTTGTAAATCTGCTATTTTCAAAATATTTGTATACATTTGAAAACGTGTGAAATGGGACATTCTGCATAATGAGAACTTTTACTTTTGTACTTTAAGTATATTTTGATACCAATACTTTTGTACTTTTACTTGAGTACATTTTGAATTCTGGACAGAGTATTTCTACACTGCGGTATTGATTCTTTTAAGTAAAAAAATGGAGTACTTTTTCCACCACTGGATGATATATTGCTTAGTCATTTACGGACGTGCTCAGTTTTTCATGAGTGACAAGGCGATGTCGGTTGATCTTTCGCCCAATGCACTGTGCTGCCCGCCCGGACACTTCCTGCTCGGAAAACGATCGGATGCGTAAACCTACACCGTGAGCGCTCCCCCCCCCCCCCCCCTACGGAGTGTAACCCTATACCCATGATGCTATGAGGGAAATGGGAAGGACAAATGAAAGGTGACATCACCGTGGGCGGCAGCGCTGATGCTGACTCAGCGTTCCTTGGATTAGACGAGTTTGGTGCAGTCCCTGAGATGGCAGACGGTTAAACCTGTGTGGCGTTCGAGACTCCCGAGATATCAGTGGTGGAAAGTAACTATGAGTACATTTACTCAAGTACTGTGCTTAAGTACACGTTTGAGGAATTTTCTTGTTTACTGGAGTGTTTCCAATTTTTTGTACTTTTACTTCTACTCCACTACCTCAGAGGCAAATATTGTACTTACTCCACTTATTTGAAAACTTTAGCTACTAGTTACTATGTTGATTTAGATTATTATTACAAAACATGCTTAACCACTTCAGCCCTATGCATACTAAAGCTATTTGAAAATAGCCGATCTACAAGCTCACAATGTGTCGCAAAGCGTTGTGGCCTTGTAGATCTGCTGTTTTCAAAGCATTTTCTATAGCCTACATTTGGAAACTTGTGAACTGGGACATTGTGCAAAATGAGTACTTTTACTTTCAGCACTTTTAATATATATTACTTATATTTTAATGTGATTACTTTGGTACTTTTACTCCAGTCAATTTTGAATACCAGTCTTTCACTTGTAACAAAGTATTTCTACATTGTGGTATTGGTACTTGTACTTAAGTGCAAAATTGTGAATACTTCTTCCACCACTGCAACATATGTGCACCCAGACACATACAGGTGCGTGCGCACACACACACACACACACACACACACACACACACACACACACACACACACACACACACACACACACACACACACACACACACACACACACACACACACACACACACACACACACACATGCACGCAAAGGACATACAGGGTAAGGTGACATTATATGGAGCCCTGCTGACTTAGCATTTCTCAGATGAGTTTGGTGTGGACCGCGAGATAGGAAGCATTTAAAAGTATGAGCAGGCTAACACACAGGTGGTGCTCGCGCGTGTTTGTGTGTGTGTGTGTGTGTGTGTGTGTGTGTGTGTGTGTGTGTGTGTGTGTGTGTGTGTCGGGGGGGGGGGGGTATTGTGTCAGCAGGTCAATTCTACCAGCAGTTTATTGTGGGAGGAATTAACATGCTGAATCAGGAGAGTGAGGCTTTCTATTCACACACACACACACACACACACACACAAACACACACACACACACACACACACACACACACGTGGGCATGCAAGTGTATGCACACACGCACGCATGCACCACTTGCATGCATGCACATGCACACACACACACACACACACACACTTGCATGCACACACACACATATACACACACACACACACACACACACACACACACACACGTGGGCATGCAAATGTATACACACACACACACACACACACACACACACACACACACACACACACACACACACACACACACACACACACACACACACACACACACACACACACACACACATATACACACACACGTGGGCATGCAAATGTATGCTCACACGCACGCATGCACCACTTGCATGCACACACGCACACACCTACACACACACACACACACACACACACACACACACACACACACACACACACACACACACACACACACACACACACACGTGGGCATGCAAATGTATGCTCACACGCACGCATGCACCACTCTCATGCACGCACACGCAGGCTTGGCAGGACCATGCTGTGGGTATAATGTGTTAATTGTCATGGTCCATCAATGACACACACACAGCCGATATTAGATAGCCACTGACTGACAGTTTAATATCTGTGAAGTAATGTGTTAGTTTGAAGTCAGTAGGGACTGGAAGCTGTAATGTTTGGAGAGTTACGGTATAGCACACTGCCACAGCTACACAGTCAGATCTGGAGTGTTTATTTAGTACAGCAACCCAGTGGAACTGTGAAGCCGGGTTCATACTCGCAACCTAAATCATTTTGAATACTTTGGGCTATTCAAAAATAGCAGATATACAAGCTCATAGCGCAGCACCGAGTGCCGCGCTATGAGCTTGTAGATCTGCAAAAAAAATATATCGTGAAAATCTTTACAAATCTTTGAATATATAAATATATATTTTTTTTAAAGCAACATTTTTAACTCAAATCTTTGCCTCTGGGGGGGGGGGGGGGTCCCATACTCCCTTTTCACCTCTTCTTTGGGAAATATGACGGGCGGGATCTATTTGGGACCTCTGTGACGCGTTTTGTGTCACTCTGCGCTTCGTCTCGCATGCGCAGTAGTGTCACCTCCGTGCGCAACCCCAATGCGTTGAGACCATTGGTCGAAACCGTTTTTGCTCGTTCATGTGTCTGGCCCCAGCTGTAATAAGCTGCAGTACCTATGATTGGCCACCATGTCCAATGCGCTTCACTGCTCCCTCTCGTTTTATTTATTTTTTAATATATATATATATTTTTTTATGCCTTTATTGACAGGAAATGGGGAGAGGGATGGGGAGTGACATGCAGCAAAGGCCGTCGGACTCGAACCCGCGACGTGCTGTCAGGCTACATTGAGCCTAGGTGCCTGGACCGCTACGACAGCCGTCCAGGCCTAATCGATAGATATATTGACAGACAGACAGACCCCACACGCACGCACAAACACATTTTCCTGTGTACCATGTTCTACGTAACGTAACAGACGCATCAGGAGAAGTGAATGCAGTGTGTGCTGCTGCGTGATTAGTGTGGTTTTTTAAGCCTTATAATGGAGGCTTAGCCCAGTGCTCCACTTTCAGAACGGCTAGCGTGGCCATCTGGACTCTGGTACTCGCTAATACTATATCGTCTCTGTCGGGCGGAAACCTCATATGTCCAAAACTGTTATAAATTCAAAAATAGCAAAAGTAGCAGATCTACAAGCTCGAAACGCGTCGCTTCACGCCGCGTTTCGCGCCGCGTTTCGAGCTTGTAGATCTGCTACTTTTGATGCTTTTTGTTTGACGCTGTAGTATGATCAAGTGGGGCGTTAATTAACAAAAAAAACACAACACGTTTAAACATGGAGATAAGAGGTTTCTGCCCGACAGCAACGATTTACACCAGGACTCTGGTACGCGCTAATTCTGTATACACCAGGCTACGCTCAGCAGCCTGGAAAGAGTCCGGACAAAACAGGCAAAACACGTTTGTTTCAGTATAAACCCTGAAGAAACATAGGCCATGTGTTTGAAAATATATATATTATTAAATGGGAAAAAAACATTTTGAGAAATAATCTTTTGAATTTAAGTGTATCTAAAATATATATTTTGTAGATACATTTACAAAGAGCTCTTACTTTCAGAGGCACACATTATGTACATAATACTGTACACTCAAACAGATTGTCTTATGCTTGGGTGGACATGCAAGAAAAGCACCAGCACACACACACACACACGCGTATACACACACATGCACGCGCACACGCACACTCAAAGACATGCTAGCAAACAGCTGGCTGATCTCTGCCCCACATTACTCTTATCTGGCAGGGAGTGCATTACTGCATGGGGGAGGGAGTGTGTGTGTGTGTGTGTGTGTGTGTGTGTGTGTGTGTGTGTGTGTGTGTGTGTGTGTGTGTGTGTGTGTGTGTGTGTGTGTGTGTGTGTGTGTGTGTGTGTGTGTGTGTGTGTGTGTGTGTGTGTGTGTGTGTGTGTGTGTGTGTGTGTGTGTGTGTGTGTGTGTGTGTGTGTGTGTGTGTGCGCGCTTTATGCTTCGTGGTGCAGTGTTGTACCGACACTGATGTCTTAATTCATGTTGACATGCATGCATTCACGCTGGCACACACACATGCGCGCACGAGAGAAACATGAAGGAAAGATCAAGGAAACATGGGATCGGTCATCTTTATTTGCATTCTTCATAGCCTGTTTTGAACAGACTTACAACTTAAAAACCACAAAGGAAAAACGTGTGATGGTATCAAAGTAAATCATACTGTAAAATGACATTTTGAAATACAGTAGCTAAAAGCCACATTAGAGGATACCATATGGCATCATGATAGAAAGATGGGGGGATAGAATTAAGCAGAGAGAGAGAGAGAGAGAGAGAGAGAGAGAGAGAGAGAGAGATTTGAGCTGCAGTCATGTTAAGATTACAGAATTTGAAGTGGTCACACTAGCAATATGTTCAGATAGCCTCTTCCATAAAACCCTAATGGTCTCGGATATTTCATGAAAGCAAAGGTTAACCCATTTAGACCTGAAACGTATGTTTCTATATCAGTGGTTCTCAAACCTTTCCATGTCAAGGACCACCAAAATTAAATGTATTTGGCCGCGGACCCCCATCTCAAAATACGTTGTTCCAGGGACCCCCAGAAGCAAAGATTTGTGTTACAAATGTTCAAGATTTTTCAAAAATAGCAGATCTACAAGCTCGTAGCGCGGCACTCGAGCTTGTAGATCTGCTATTTTTGAATAGCCAAAGGCAATCTAGAATGACACAGATGCGTTCCCGGTCTGAATGGGTTAAAGGCTCAATCTGTGATTTCTTCACCTTTTTGGTATGACTCGGCCAGAGATTGAACCTGGACCTCGCAGTATCTGGGCAGGTGTTAAAGGTTCACACATGTATGTTTGATGTAGACGGGGAACGCATCTCTGTCATCTTAGATTTCTTTGGCTATTCAAAAATAGCAGATATACAAGTTCATAGCGCGGCACCGAGTGCCGCGCTATGAGCTTGTAGATCTGCTATTTTTGAAAAATCTTAAAAAATATATATTTAATTTTTTTTTCATAAATCTGTTTTGGATTTAGAAAACATCTTAAGAATCATCGGGGAGAGGGGGGGGTGGCGGGGGGACAACCCTAACCATAACCCTATACCTAAAGCTCTATGACTGGAAGGCATGAAGCAAGCACAATGAATGAATGAATGAGGTGGACAGAAGGAAAGACAGGAGAAGAGAGAAAAAGATGCAGGGAGATCAGGGCAACCATCGAGCATTTACTGTCCTGATATGGCAGGTGACTAGAGAGAGAAGGGGACACCAGAGAGAGAGAGAGAGAGAGAGAGAGAAGAGAGAGAGAGAGAGCGCCTGGAGCTTCCCCCTTGATCCGTCGTTCAGCCGCTGCGGATAAACGCGTATATAGTGACCTCATTACCTTCTCTCCTCCCGTCATGTCGCTGGTTGTGGGCTGATGGAGCTGACAGATTGAGGGGTATCAAACTGCTACTGGTTAGAGTGAAAGGAAGCGACAAACATATAGATAATAAGAGAGAGAGAGAGAGATACCAGTTGTCTTTCACTATCATGCCGAAGTCTCTTTCTGTCTTCCTCCCTTTATACACAACTTCAGCCTTGTTATTGTACATCAGTGGTTCTGAACCTTTTCAGGCTGCGACCCCCCCAAAATATTTCAACTGGGGACCCCCCACCCTGACAAGCACTTGGAATTGTAGGAGTTGAGGCATCACATTTAGTTTGACTCGGTTCCACAGATACATAAACACTCACATGTGTGTGGATACTTGTTGGCTACATGTCTGGGGGAAATGATGGTTGATGTATCCCTTCCCTGCTAGCAAGAATCCTTACAGCAGGGCTGTAAGGGTGGCTGTACAGACAGTATATTGACCATTCGGTTCAGCCACTTTCATCTGGCTGGGTGTAAGGAGAGGGTCATACCTATGTTCCCCGGGTTCTATGTTCCCCACTAAGGTTATGGTTATGGTTAGGTTTAGGTTAGGTCCTATATTCCCTGATCTCCCTAGGAAACGGGGAACATAGGACCCGGGGAACATAGGTACGGTCCCGTAAGGAGCAGCAACTTTAGCCAAAAATAGCAGATCTACATAGTAGATCTACAAGCAGCAACTTTAGCCAAAAATAGCAGATCTACAAGCTGCAAGGCGTTGTGAGCTTGTAGATCGGCTATTTTCTGCAACGAGGTTTGGTGTAGAGGGAAAGAAGAGCAGACCAAGTTTACTAAGTGTTGACGGTTTAAGTGGTTAAACGTCTGAAAATACACATTAGCATGAATCCATGATAGTGTCAAACGAGTCTATGAAATCTATGAAAAAGTTAAATCTGCAACACAATGTTATACAATATGTAGTGGGGGGGGGGGGGGGGTCCCTACTTCAGCTCTCTCTCAGCTAAGGGGTCCTTGGGCTGAAAAAACGTTGAAGACCCTTACTCTAGAGGCTGCTTATAGCAGGGATTTTAGAATCTTATGGCCAGATTTACATTCATTTCATGCCATTTGCACTCAGACTCGGCAAATGCACACGCCTTCTAGTCGCATAACTGCATGTAAACCAAGGCTAAGAAGCTGCAGTTGAATGGTGGAATTTATACAATATGGATCCAGCAGCTCAAGAATTAAAAAAAAAGAAGCTAAATTCAGTGATGTTGAAATTTTAATTTTGATCGACTCTTTGCCTGCCATTCTGCTAAGGCGCACACAGAACCAGGAGATAACGTGATCCAAAGATTTACTGCCCCATTGACTTGCTGTTTAAAGTATTCTGGAAAAAGCCTGTATCGCTGCTCCTGTGTTTTACTATGTATTTTTGCCGAAACATGCAATTTTTTACGGCGTATAACAAGTGAACGGGAGGTCGCGATGACGTTTTCTTTTTTTTGCGAAAGAAACAAAAACAAATAGCAACCATCATTCAGGGGATGGATCATACTGGAGATAAATATTCTGTGACTACTTGAAAAGGTAAGAAAATCAATCAATCGCTGTCAGTCTGGGCCTTATTTAGTTGTATATACTCTGGCAGTTACAGAGTTAATGAAGTAACTTTTTAGAAGAAGGCTGATGCACACCTCAAAGGTCGTTGACAGGTGCGTAGGACAAAAAGTGCATTATGTTCAGAAGGGGATCTCTGATAACGACATCAAAGAAAACTTGCGCACTGTCTGGAACTTGCAAAAAAAAAAAGAAGCTCTTTACTTGACGTTTCGGTCGTGAGACTTAAATCAGGACAGACAATGATTAATGAAGTAACAGAATAGAATAAATACATAAAACATGACGTGGTGGACACGATGCAACTCCAACGGAGGGAAATGGAGTTTGGGCGGGTATATTGCTGACGAAAATAAATACATTAGGAGTCACAAAAAGGGATTCCTGCTGATGGTAGAACATAAAAAAAAAAAGACAAACAAAAGAGAAGATTGCTTTTAATAAAACACCAGTCACTGTGAAGGAGGCTTCACGTGGGAGGTTCAAGAAGGCCTTTGATTTCTTCCGGTAGAGTAATTAATTGTGTGGCTGCTTAATGCACACCTTTCTTTGCTTGCCACGCTTTGTTAGGCCATGCTTCAGATGAATAAAGTGCGCTTCCAGAGCTGGTGTGCCTGTTCTGATGAATGGAATGTGCATGTTTCTATAAGGCACACAATGTGTCTCCAGCCCAGTCACTCTGTGTCATTATGTGTAGCTTCATCTTTATCATTAGCTTTGATGGACTAACACAGTGGTTGAAGAAGTACTCAGATATTTTACCTATGTAAAAGTAGCAATACCACAATGTAGAAACACTCTGTTACAAGTAAAAGGCCTGTGTTCAAAATGTTACTTGAGTAAAAGTACAAAAAGTATTGGCATCAAAATATACTTAAAGTACCAACAGTAAAAGTACAAAAATGTTTGAAAATAGCAGATCTACAAGCTCACAACACGTCGCGATGCGACGCGTTGTGAGCTTGTACGTAGATCGGTTATTTTCAAATAGCCTAGGTATAAAATAGGGCTATAGTGTTTAATGTATGTTTTATAATATAATAATTTATATCTTCTAAGTAACTAGTAACTAAAGTTTTCAAATAATTGCAGCGGAGTAAAAGTACAATATTTGCCTCTGAGATGTAGTGGAGTAGAAGTAAAAGTATAGAAAATTGGAATTACTCCAGTAAAGTAAAACATACCTCAAAATGGTACTTAAGTACAGTACTTGAGTAAATGTACTTAGTTACTTTACACCACTGTGTGTACAGTAGACTCCCAAAAGAATATGTTGTTTTATAAAAACCTATGCTATACAAAGAGTACAAGGCTCAGCTCATGGGGCATCATGAGTCATCAATGCGTGTGCACAGACTTCCGGTATATATAGATTTATGGATGTATTCATGGCTGCACGCTGCAGGTAAATGGATTTCCTCAACTGATGCAAAAGAACATTTTAACAGCACGTTCTTTGTGGTGTGTTTGCAGTATTTCTTTGTGCTGACGGTGAGCACAGTATACTGTATGTTACCCCTCTGAGACTCAACCCAACACAGCAAATGACCCAGGGGCCTCTGGGATATGCAGTTCTTTCCATTATGCCACATCATGTATCTGCTGTATACAAATGAAAGGAACCCACTACTGTTATCTTGAGTGGCCCTTGTACACTATTCCCAAGTGGTTTATGTTATTCTATGTATGGTTTATGTAACATTTGACTTCACTGTGTAAAGCGGGGCTGCCCTTTGAGCCTTGGCATGAATATCCCCCCGTGACACATTCCCCATGCTCATCATCTTTTTGTTTCTTATTATTTGCATCTGCTTGATCCCCTCCTCTGATCTGGTTTCCATAAACCGTGTGTGTGTGTGTGTGTGTGTGTGTGTGTGTGTGTGTGTGTGTGTGTGTGTGTGTGTGTGTGTGTGTGTGTGTGTGTGTGTGTGTGTGTGTGTGTGTGTGTGTGTGTGTGTGTGTGTGTGTGTGTGTGTGTGTGTGTGTGTGTGTGTGTGTGTGTGTGTGTGTGTGTGTGCGCGCGCGCGCGCGTTTTCTTAGCAACCTCACCTCTCAGATGCTCTTGACAACAAATGATGTTAGAGGAGGCCTCTAGTCTTTGCAACATTACTTCTGCATTAAGCAGACTGCTGCATTTAGGTGTGTTGGCATGTAGTGCTGTAAATGGGTTTGTGTGCATCTGTGGTATGTGTCTGTAAATATGCATGTGTGTGTGTGTGGGTGTCTGTGAGTGCACACACGTCTGTCTGTCTGTCTGTCTTTCTTTGCTTCCACGCACGCCGCTTGCACGTGCGGCCATGTGATGCATGCTATCCTGATTATGTACTTAAATGTATACTTTTGTGCTCTTGACTCAAGGATTACCCCAAAAAATTTGCCAGCTACGAGAGGCCAGCAGAATAGTCTAGACTCTATAGCTCTTTGGATGCAAAAATAGACGGGAGCAGGTTGGATGGAGGTGTCGGCACATACTGTACAAGATCATCCACGTTCCCAGCTCTGTAGTGAGGAAAAAAAGAGGACATAATCTGTCAGTGAGCTCTAATAATGCCCTTTTAACCCATTAAGACCTGAGGCTATGGAGTTACATTTGTGTCTTTATTAACCAAACAAAAGAAAAACATTTGAGAGAGAAAAAATATAAACAGAGCAAAGAATAGTTTTGAATGAAAACAAATTAAAACGGCAAGCGAAAAATAATAATTTGTAAGCAAAGGAAATGATATAAACAGAACAATTTTTTTTTTAATTAAAACAAATTAAAAACGCAATCAAAAAAATATATTTGCAAGCAAAAAAATATAAGATTTGAAAGAAAAGAAAAAATAATTGAGAACAAAACTTAAAATTCAAGAGTAAAGAAATAAGGAAAAACTGTTTAAACTACATAAAACAAAATACTTAGTAAAATGTTTGGGAAATAAAATGTTTTTAATGTTTTTTTTCCTCATTTGCGAATGAAAGTAGTTTTTTCTGATTGCAAAATGCCTTCTCTCTCAAAACCTATGTCTTTGGTCTCGATTTTTTTTTCTCTCTCTTGGATTTGTTTGTGTGAGGGGTTAAAGTTCAGAAGGCGGGTCCTACGCTGATAGATGTAAGACACCTCTCCATTGGTCACTTGGAATCTGAGTGACAGCTCCCCCTTCCTTATGTAGCTTGTTGAATGCAGGGATGGAGGTGTTACGGCCAGCATGGTTTTTTGATTGATTGAATTATTAGCAGTTTGCAAAAAAAACTAAAAAACATGAAAGTATAATGCAAGTGCAAATGTCAGCTAAGAGTATTTAAAACCCAAGAAAGATGACTTGTTTCCATTGGAGTCCTTTGTACTCAATTCATAGAGACATTTAATGACAGACAGATATACACTACTATGCAAAACATCATAAAAAACTAAATATGTACAGTAAACAGTTTGAGTAAACAGATTGATGGAATACTTTATTAACACATTGACCGCCGGGCCCGTAGTTCTACGGGCCGTTAAATCCAACGCTTAAGCACCGATCCCGTAGCCTACGGGCTGTGGTGCTTTTTCCTTTTTTTCGATTTTTTTTTTTTTTTTCAATTTTCCGGTACGGCACATTTCATTGTAACACCACCGGAAACAGAATTATTTGGGATCCGGTTTTGACGATCACGCCGGCTCCCATTCTAAAGTCTACACTGAAACGCCATTTTCTTCGATTGTAGTTTTTCTCCTCGCTGATCACTGTTTAACATAAACCGTTCTAACTCAACAATGGATGCCCCGTTTGACACGTGGTTTGGACTGGTAGACACAGGGAGATGTCCGCGATGTTTACAAACAGTGCACAGATCAATCTTAAGGATTTTAACGACGTCTATGGCGACGTGAAAAAAACAAAAAACAACAATAAAACGTTGGCACTGGTGAGTACATTATGAGATTAACCTCTGGCGGTCAATGTGTTAACAGTAGGATACAGAGGTACAATTGTACAATGATTGTTATAAGGATAACACAAAAAGGCTCGTTTCCATTGTGGTCCTCTGGGACTGAGGTCAGCGCTCCATTTCAGCTCTGGACGCTACACTATACAATATTGAGCATTTTAGGCTATTAGCAATTCAGATGTTAGGTTTCTGTTCTACTTACAGTTTGTGATCTGTATTTAAAATTGTTGTATTGTTGTTACTGTTATAGTAGGCCAGTGGTTCCCAAACTTGGGATCGGGACCCTCAGAGGGGGTCCCCAGATTAGCTTAATGGGCAACATTGTTTTCTCTCTCAACAATAAACAAACCAACCTATACAGTATAAGTGTATACAGGGTAACACATTTCAAAAGTGACAATTTAATGACTTTTAAGACCTTTTTAAGGCATTGTGCACTTGTAGTTCGGCTATTTTCACAATATTTATCTGTGGAACCGAGTCAAACTAAATCTAATGCCTACAATTTCAAGTGCTTGTCAGGGTGGGTGGTCCCCAGTTCAAGTATGATTATTTTGGGGGGTCCCCAGTTCAAATATGATTATTTTAGGGATTCACAGCCTGAAGCACACTATCAGACGAAACGTTTCCAAAGCAGTCTATCTGGAATGGGCCTGGCCAATAGGCCAGTCACTTCAGCCTTGCCTTAATTAGAATAACGAATATAACATAAAATAATGTAGCTTTATTTTATAATTTCAAAGGGTTCCGAGGCTGTGAATCCCTAAAATAATCATATTTGAACTGGGGACCCCCCAAAATAATCATACTTGAAGTGGGGACCACCCACCCTGACCCAGGCATTAGATTTAGTTTGACTCGGTTCCACAGATAAATATTGTGAAAATAGCCGAACTACAAGCGCACAATGCCTTAAAAAGGTCTTAAAAGTCATTAAATTGTCACTTTAGAAATGTGTTACCCTGTATACACTTATACTGTATAGGTTGGTTTGTTTACTGTTGAGAGAGAAAACAATGTTGCCCATTAAGCTATTCTGGGGACCCCCTCTGAGGGTCCCGATCCCAAGTTTGGGAACCACTGGCCTACTATAACAGTAACAACAATACAACAATTTTAAATACAGATCACAAACTGTAAGTAGAACAGAAACCTAACATTAGGGAATCATCTGAATTGCTAATAGCCTAAAATGCTCAATATTGTAACGAATAGTGTAGCGTCCAGAGCTGGAATGGAGCTCTGACCTCAGTCCCAGAGGACCACAATGGAAACAAGCCTTTTTGTGTTATCCTTATAACAATCATTGTACAATTGTACCTCTGTATCCTACTGTTAATAAAGTATTCCATCAATCTGTTTACTCAAACTGTTTACTGTACATATTTGTTTTATTTTTGTTTTTATGATGTTTTGCATAGTAGTGTATATCTGTCTGTCATTAAATGTCTCTATGAATTGAGTACAAAGGACCCCAATGGAAACAAGTCATCTTTCTTAGGTTTTAAATACTCTTAGCTGACCTTGCATTATACTTTCATGTTTTTTAGTTTTTTTTTGCAAACTGCTAATAATAATAATAATCAAAAAACCATGCTGGCCGTAACACACCTCCATCCCTGCATTCAACAAGCTACATAAGGAAGGGGGAGCTGTCACTCAGACTCCAAGTGACCAATGGAGAGGTGTCTTACATCTATCAGCGTAGGACCCGCCTTCTGAACTTTAACCCCTCACACAAACAAATCCAAGAGAGAGAAAAAAAAAATCGAGACCAAAGACATAGGTTTTGAGAGAGAAGGCATTTTGCAATCAGAAAAAACAACTTTCATTCGCAAATGAGGAAAAAAAACATTAAAAACATTTTATTTAGCACAACACATTTTATTACCCAAACATTTTACTAAGTATTTTGTTTTATGTAGTTTAAACCGTTTTTCCTTATTTTTTTACTCTTGAATTTTAAAAGTTTTGTTCTCAATTATTTTTTATTTTCTTTCAAATCTTATATTTTTTTGCTTGCAAATATATATTTTTTGATTGCGTTTTTAATTTGTTTTAATTAAAAATATTTTTTGTTCTGTTTATATAATTTCCTTTGCTTACAAATTATTATTTTTTGCTTGCTGTTTTAATTCGTTTTCTTTCAAAACTATTCTTTGCTCTGTTTATATTTTTTCTCTCTCAAATGTTTTTTTTTTGTTTGGTTAATAAAGACACAAATGTAACTCCATATGAGGCTGATTAAAAACAAAATCTTCAAAATCCTAACTGATTTGCTATAATCAGTGGTTCTCAAACTTTCTCATGTCAAGGACCACCCAAAATGACATGTACTTGGGCCTCGGACCTTGGAGCGGACCTGTTCTGCACCCAGTGTAGCCCGGGCATTATGCATAGTGAGAAAGGGGGCTGTTGTCTCTTTCAGACAGTGTTTGGACTGGACCTGTATATGTATTCAGGTCTCTGTGTCTATAGAGGAAGGCCATTAGCACTCAGACAGGAGGTGTGATGCAACTCATTCCGTTCTTCTAGTCTGCCTTCCTTTCTGATCATTGCATCACCCCCGATGGTACAGTACGTCCAAACATCCTTCTGTCTGTCTGAATGGCTGATATCGTAGTCTGACTGACATGCACTGCAAGAGTTAGGGGTTCCTTTGCCTGTGTTGCTCAATTGAAAAAGTTGGAACTAGCGCTGCTCAATGGATAGAGCAAAAAAAAACATTCATCAACGTTTCAGCAAAGTTAATCACTCAACTCAAACTCAATGAAAGCCAATGGAAGCTGATTTGGGCTGTAAAAAATCAGCCCATTTTGTCATTATGTGTTTTTCTTGTAACTATTTGATGCTGTTGCTGCTTTAGGTTCCACCAGAATATAAAACAATCTCTTCTAAAACATTTTAATAATAATTTCTCATCTTTATTCCATAAGATAGGGAGGGCTAAGCCCCACTAGCCCATGAGACCAGACTGTCTGCTCGTCTACAAATTCAATATCTAGCCTGAAGCTATTCACTTTTACTTTTCTTTGCACTCTATATTTGCTGTACTTGACTATCTGTCATTTGTTGAATGGGGCTCCTGTCACTTAAATCAATCTTAAAGGGATAGTTCACCCCCAAAATGACCTTTTTTCTGTCGATTAGTCACCCCATGGAGACTTGAATTCATGGATATGTTTTGGCAATAATTTGATTATTATTGGCTTAGGAATGCGACAAAAACAAAAAAATATCCATGAATTCAAGTCTCCATGGGGTGACTAATCGATAGGAAAAAAAATCATTGTTTTGGGTGAACTATCCCTTTAAGTCCAGTCCAGTCCACACCAATGCAACTCCTTGCAACTGCTTGCAACCATTATCCCCAAATGGCACCGGTCTGCAACTGGTCAGTCCAGACCGCTGCGTTGGTCTCTAAAGCGGTTTTGTTGCAAGGAGTTGCATCGGTCTGGACTGGCCTTTATACTTCATAAGCGGCTCTGGATAAGACAGTGTACCAGCATTAGCACGGAGCTAATGCTGGTCAATGGCTAGAGACATTTCCTGTCTACAGTCTCCTGCTACATCAGTGATTCTCAAAGTGTGATCAATTTGAACGTGAAAAATGTAACTACTCAAATCCTCTATGGGGGTCCTTGGCACAAAAGCTGGGGGTCCACGGCCAAATACATGTCCTTGACATGAAAAAGTTTGAGAAGCATTATCCTACATAAAGGGTTCCCAAACATTTCAGGCCGCGAGCCCCCAAAATAATCATATTTGAACTGGGGACACCCCCCCCCCCACCCTGACAAGCACTTGAAATTGTAGGCGTTACATTTAGTTTGACTCGTTCCACAGATAAATACTGTGAAAATAGCCGATCTACAAGCTTGTAGATATTTTCACAATGTTTGCCTCTTTGTTACGTACTATTTGACAATTTGGCCAATATGGTATTAAAAAGGTCTTAAATGTCCTTGAATTGTAACTTTAGAAATTTGCAGATACCCTGCCTGTATATACTTATACTGTATGTTGGTTTGTTTACTGATGAGGGAGAAAACAATGTTGCAGATTAAGTTAATCGTCTGGGGACCCCCAGTTTGGGAACCACTGTCCTACATAAAGAAAAGAAAATGCCAAAAAGTAAAAAATAAGAAAATAAAAAGGTAATGGAAATGGAGGGGCGCTGGTGTAAAGCGCAGGCCGTTCACCTAATTCCATGGGATGCAGCCGACCAACCATGAACCAGGCTAATCACAGCTGAGTGGAGAGAGCGTGGCACGAATGCCAGGGTTAGAGCTGCCATTCCCAACAGACCCACCCATATGAAATATGAATGCACTGTAGAGTAGGCTACTGTTAGGAAACCAACAGTGACTCTGCTTCCCAGTATAGCTGGAGAACAGTCACGTCTCGATTGCTTCAAATGCACGTGCGTGGGTCGTACGGAAGACAAGAACGCTTGCCCCCCCCCCCCCCCCCCCCCCCGGGTCAAATCCGGCGACCTCGGAACGCTCGCCACCTGATATTCCTAAACGTAACCTCAGTAAAACTATGCCTAAACCTAACCTTATTTCTAAACGTAGCCTCAGTAAAACTATGCCTAAACCTAACCTTATTCCCAAACGTAGCCTCAGTAAAACTATGCCTAAACCTAACCTTATTCCTAAACGGAGCCTCAGTAAAACTATGCCTAAACCTAACCTTATTCCTAAACGTAGCCTCAGTAAAACTATGCCTAAACCTAACCTTATTCCTAAACGTAGCCTCAGTAAAACTATGCCTAAACTAAACCTAACCTTATTCCTAAACGTAGCCTCAGTAAAACTATGCCTAAACCTAACCTTATTCCTAAACGTAGCCTCAGTAAAACTATGCCTAAACTAAACCTAACCTTATTCCTAAACGTAGCCTCAGTAAAACTATGCCTAAACCTAACCTTATTCCTAAACGTGACCTCAGTAAAACTATGCCTAAACCTAACCTTATTCCTAAACGTAGCCTCAGTAAAACTATGCCTAAACCTAACCTTATTCCTAAACGTAACCTCAGTAAAACTATGCCTAAACCTAACCTTATTCCGAACCTCAGTAAAACAAATACAAGAATACAAGAACCACTGGGGACGAGCGGTCCCTGAAAAAAAGGGGGAGAGTACACACACACACACACACACACACACACACACACACACACACACACACAGCACACACACACACACACACACACACACTCACACACATGCGCATGCCAGTCAAGGCAATCATGCGTTTTGTGAACATTGATAGAAGACAACATCAGTCAAATATAGCTGGGTTCTAACGCCTCCCTGGCCTGTGATGGCTTCAGGAGACCATCATGTAATGGGTGGTGACAGGAGAGGAAGGGTGAAGCTGAAAGGGGGATGGGCCGCGACACGGAGAGAATGTGTCAGATAGAGGTAGAGAGGAAGAGAGAAAGGGAGAGTGAACAAGTTTGATTTACTATGGCCTAAGTGATGTCTCTCTAAAAGGCTGGTTATTTTGATCGATAGTTCAATGTTCACATTTAGATTGGAACTTGATAGCTGGATAGATTCAGATGTCAAATGTGCTCTGTCCTGTAGATTTGGCTTTAAACTTGCCTTGATCCCAGTGTCTACAAACACCCATCTGTCTCTCCTTGTACAGTATCTCTCTCTCTCTCTCCTCTCTCTCTCTCTCTCTCTCTCTCTCTCTCCTCTCTCTCTCTCTCTCTCTCTCTCTCTTCTCTCTCTCTCGTCTCCTCTCTCTCTCTCTCTCTCTCTCTCTCTCTCTTCTCTCTCTCAGAGAGTGGCAATAAGGCCACTGGATGTGTTCCAGTGACTGTATAGAGATATGAGGTGTAGCTTAGTGCTGTCTGTGACCGCCCTGCTGGAGGTCATGTTGCAACACAACACCACAGACAGGAGAGAGAGAGAGAGAGAGCACCCTGTCACTTTAGAATGAGATGCATGCAGTGGTGTAAAGTAACTAAGTACATTTACTCAAGTACTGTACTCAATTAAAATGTTGAGGTATGTTTTTACTTTACTGGGGTATTTCCAATGTTCTGTACTTTTACTACTACCTCTCAGGGGCAAATATTATACTGCTACTCCACTACAATTATTTGAAAACTTTAGTTTACTAGTTACTTTGCGATGCATTGTGAGCTTGTAGATCTGGTATTTTCAAAAGATCTGTATACATTTTATACATTTGAAAAGTTGCGAAATGGGACATTCTTTTGATACCAATACCTTTTACTCAAGTAAATTTTGAATTCCGGACTTCTACATGTATTCTACATTGCAGTATTGATAATGTCACAAAAATTTGAGTACTTTTTCCACCACTGATGAGATACTGCTTTCCTTTTATTTAAGCCATTAAGACCTGAGGCCGATTCAACAAATGCCTTCTAAATCAGTAGTTCTCAAACGTTTTTCGTGTCAAGGACGAGATAGATAGATAGATGGACCCCCATCTGAATTGAATTTGTGCCAGGGACCCCCAGAAGAGGGTTAGGGTTAGGGTAGATTTGTGTTTTAAAAATAAATACAAATGATTCAATATTTTTCACACATTTTACTTTCAACATTTTTCAAAAATGTTCAAAAATATCAGATGTACAAGCTTTCGTGCCGCACTGGGAGCTTGTATATCTGCTATATGAAAGCCACTGTTCTTAACCACTGTTCTAAATCCAAGTTGCACATATGAAGTGTGTTAAAAGTGGTTATACTGCAAGCTGTGTGTTAACTCATTCACTGCCAGATTAAAATAAATCAATCAATCATCCACTGCCAGCGAGTTTTCGATTTTCTTACCTTTTTCAAATAGTCACAGAATATTTATCTCCATTATGATTGATCCCCTGATGGTTGCTAATCCCGGAGGGTTTCACTGTGCTTCCGCGAAAAGAAAAATGTCATTGCGACCTCCTGTTCGCTTTTATACGCCTTTGAAAATACTAATAGCATGTCTCGGCCAAAAAAAGTTATAGTAAAAAAGTACACAGGAGCCGAGATACAGCCTTTTTAAGTAATAAGTTAACCAGGAAGTGAATGGAGCAGCAAATCTTTGGATCATGTTTTCTCCTGGTTCTGGGTGCGAAATAAAATATGTTTTTTACGTTTTTAGCAGTATTGGTAATCTGAAAAAAATGTTTTTTTTACGTTTTGGCAGTGAATGAGGAGACAAACCCATAGCTCATGTGCACGTCCAGTATGAACACACACACACATGAACACACACTCTTTTTTTTAAATCTTGCTTTCTCCAGGCAATGTAACCTATACCTATAATGTGGCGATCGCTGGAACTGTCATGATGCTTAACCCATTGATTCACTTCGGGAACGCATCTGTGTCATTTAAGATTTCTTTGGCTATTCAAAAATAGCAGATCTACAAGCTCATAGCTTGTAGATCTGCTATTTTTGAAAAATCTTGAAAATGTGTGCAAATCTTTAAATATATATTTTTTGTAGATAACATTTGTCAAATATTTAGTTCCAGGGACCCCCCAGAAGCAAAGATTTGAGTCACAAATGTTTGCTTTAAAAATATATATTCAAAGATTTGCACAAAATGTTCACGATTGCCACGCTATGAGCTTGTAGATCTGCTATTTTTGAATAGCCCATTGTATAAAATAATGGTTATAGCTCAAATCTAAAATGACACAGATGCGTTCCCGGATTGAATGGGCTATACAAATGAATATGTAATAACGATGATGATGATTGTTATTATTATTATTGTTATTATTATTACCCTTATTATTTATTGTTATTATTATTATGCTGTCATTGCCTGTTCCTGTGCCTCACCATGTGATGTATCACCACGCTGTGGCATTGTCTTGTAATGAGGACTTCATTGTCCTCTGAGACAATGGGAACATCCAACACAATACAATGACACAATAGACCTGCAGTCATCTTACACAGAATGCTTACAGAGCACATTCCCTATCCCCCCATACGCATGCATGCACGTGCGGGCGTGCACACACACACACACACACACACACACGCACACACACACACGCGCACACACACACACACACGCACGCACGCACACATACACGTATGCCCACAGACGCATACACACAGATATACACATGCAGACACACATGAACTCAGTGATGCATGCCTAAGCAAAACCTAAAATCACGCACAAGCAGCAATGCACACACAGGTGAACACACACACACACACACACACACACACACACACACACACACACACACACACACACACACACACACACACACACACACACACACACACACACACACACACTCAGTAGGGAGAGCGAGAGATAAACGGATAGAGAGAGCGAACTCTTTGAACTCATCCCTTGTAGAACAAAATCCTCTCCTCTCCTCTCCTCTCCTCTCCTCTCCTCTCCTCTCCTCTCCTCTCCTCTCCCCTGTACTATACTCTCCTCTCCCCTGTACTCTCCTCTCCTCTCCCCTGTACTATACTCTCCCCTCCCCTCTCCTCTCCTCTCCTCTCCTCTCCTCTCCTCTCCTCTCCTCTCCTCTCCTCTCCTCTCCTCTCCTCTCCTCTCCTCTCCTCTCCTCTCCTCTCCTCTCCTCTCCTCTCCTCTCCCCTGTACCATACTCTCCTCTCCCCTGTACTATACTCTCCCCTCCCCTCTCCTCTCCTCTCCTCTCCTCTCCTCTCCTCTCCTCTCCTCTCCTCTCCTCTCCTCTCCTCTCCTCTCCCCTGTACTATACTCTCCTCTCCCCTGTACTATACTCTCCTCTCCCCTGTACTATACTCTCCTCTCCCCTGTACTCTCCCCTCTCCTCTCCTCTCCTCTCCTCTCCTCTCCTCTCCTCTCCTCTCCTCTCCTCTCCTCTCCTCTCCTCTCCTCGCCTCTCCTCTCCTCTACTCCAGTCCCCTCTGAATGAGAGGGGACAGGAGTATCGTGGGCGTTTGTGCTCATTTGAATAATTCAAACAACACTTTTCTTTTTTTAACCCTCCCCTCCTCTGTGTGTGTGTGTGTGTGTGTACTGTAGACACAGACACACAATGACACACACACTCACTGTCATAGTGGTGCTATGATCTCATGGGGACACTGTAATGGGAGTTGTAATGTAGCAAGCAGAGTTTATCCAGGTCACTACGTTGATCTGATTAAGTCATTTGAGCATCCGCCCCGAGGCATGGCTTTCTTCATGTCTCTATCTCTATCTTACTTTCATCCTCTTCCTCCCTCCCTGTATCACTCAACCCCTAATACCACACTTTCTCTCTTACTGTACCTTCTCATCTCTCTCTCTCTCTCTCTCTCTCTCTCTCTCTCTCTCTCTCTCTCTCTCTCTCTCTCTCTCTCTCTCTCTCTCTCTCTCTCCCAGTAATCACGGAGTGGAGATGATCATTAAGACTGGATTGCGTCATAATGACACACTTAAGTCACAGTAGGAATTGCTTCCATATATAATAGTGGTGTGTTTACACTGATGCAGATGTACTGTCAGAAGATATTTGAATATATTTGGGATTACGTACAATATGTGACTCATCTATCTATACAATCGGGAGACTGGCTGAAAGAGGGTGGGGGAAATGGCTGAAAGAGGGTGAGGGTGGCTGTACCTGGGGGAAAAAAAACTGCGCACAGCACTACCAGCACTGCGCATGCGTATGCACCGCTGTTGCCAGATCGTGCGCGAGCAACAAGCAACCAGCTTCATGAAAAAACACAAAGCTGCGCACTGCGCATGCGTCGACGCACTTTCTCTAACCAATTTACACACCACTTCACGCTTACAAAACCTGGACATGGCAACGTCGCTCATCGTTCTGTGATTGACAGCAAAAGTTGGCCAATCAGGTGGCGAGTTCGCAGCCTGAAAAAAGACGAACGGCAGCCATTGTTGGTTGTGCGAGTCAGGGTGCGAGTGCCTTCACTTCTTATTTTTGCTTATTAAACGCTCTCAAATGTCTCAAATTTATCCCATGATTTTGTACCCCCAAACGACATTTTCTTTGGCGGGGTTAGGGGGGGGGTTAGGGGGGGGTACTAGAATTCTGCCGCGTAGCGGGCAGAACTTCTAGTGTGTATACATAGGGCTGGTCAATATAACCATTTTAAGATCGAGTTCTTGTCATTACTATCAGATCATATAGGAAATTATAATAACACCACATCATTAGTGTTGTCGTCAATCAAAGGAGAATTTTACTCACCATTAAGACCTGAGGCCGATTCTACAAATGCCTTCTAAATGTTCTAAATCAGTTACGTTCCCTACACCAAAAATG